>NW_027526295.1:270123089-270340042 GCF_048455015.1 Haemaphysalis longicornis | reverse complement strand
TACGGATTTAAACTGGTAAGCTTAGTAAGTTTGAGAACTGCGAGAAAGCTGAGAAAACTTTTCTAATCGCTATTTAGCAGAACCAGTTACTCCTTTCGTCTTTTGTAATACCTCCTAAAACACAACCGAATATGTGTTCACCAATTCAGAAAACGGAGTCCCATTCGTGTCAAGCAGTGCGCAAAATGCAGCCTTCCTCTAGCGGCCAGATATATGTATGTGATCTCTACATTTTGTTTTCCCGCCCTGCCAACCAATTCTTAACGTTTCTTTGCCGTACGACAATTTAATTCCGTCAGGTTACCCAGGAGGTGCTGTCGACCAAGTTAATCAAGCCTTGCGAAGGAAGCACGCAATAGACGCGAAGCTGTGCAAAAACATGCACAAAATAACAGTCGCTAAACCAGACGAGAAAGCCGCCCCGCCGACGCGCCGGCGGTGTGAGCAGCACGCGGGGAACGCTGGGTAACCATTCGCCGTGTCACCTACCACTGCGCTCCGCGAGTTGAAAACCACCCTCCGCCTCTCCAGCCATGTTGGGAGTTTCTTGTCCCGCACGCCACGAAGGAACCGTTGGCTGTTAGAGGTAAAAAGTTTAAAAAACCAAAAATGGATGAAGCGCACAAAAGGACAAGGTAAGGGACGCACATGTCGGGGGGGGGGGGGGGGGGGGGGGGTGAGGGGAGGGAGCGCACTACAGTTCAACAAAAAGAGATCAGCAATACAACACCTGCCAGCAATATTTCTACGGCAAGAAGAGAAAGAAAAGCCACAGTAACAGAAGAAAGCTCCCAAACACAAACACACTCTCAAACAGGCGGCCCATAAAGGGTTAAAAGTTGAAAACTAACAGTGCGAACGGAACAACCTGCCCAAAGGGGAAAACTGCATTGTCTGGCGCGTTCGTTGCCCGTTCATAACAATTTTCTTTGATGCTTTCTCTTCTCTTTTTGATTCCATGGACTGTTCAGAGCGGTATGCACACATCCGTTGTGTCTGCGCGTGAAGCCCATATGTATCGGTCACCTACCTCTTGTTTACTTGCCGTCTTTTAGCGCAATCAGGACATTTGCATTTCTAAGTCAGTTTGTTTGTTTTTTCGTACTGGCTCTCTTCTTGCCCCACGAAGACTGTCGGTTTGTATACATACCCGCCCCCCTTCCTTTTCGAAAACACTGCCTCTCCGTCTTTCCGTTTGTCGTAAAAGTGTATAAGAAATGAGATCCAAGGCTGTATGTTAACAGTGTGATGTAAACCCTACTCTGATGAAGGCACGACCCTTGCTGATACGTGAGTAAACATCTTTGTCATTGTTCTTGCCATTTCTTCGAATATTTACTACGCGCTCTTTGTGAGCTCTCTCTCTCTCTCTCTCTCTCTCTCTCTCTCTCTCTCTCTCTCTCTCTCTCTCTCTCTCTCTCTCTCTCTCTCTGTATATAAAAAAAATACCGGTTTGGTAACGGTTTTCGTTCAGGCGAAATCATTTCGTTCCGGTTCAGTTCCGGTTCGACAAAATCACGTACCGAACCGGTTCACGAACCGGTTGGGGAGCTTGAACCGGTTCGCGAACCGGTTTGATGAGTTGAATTATCACTACAATTCCCTAGAACAAATCATTTAGCAGTTTTAAAACGACAGCGAAATCAAAATGGAAACAAAAATTCAAAATGCTGCTGTTCCCCAAGCGCAGTGGCGCAATTGCAAAGCAAACTTTGAACAATTACGAGATATTAGAAAAACAGATGAAGTGGCGACGATTTATCATCTACTTTCTCGCCCTGACTTTACGCTGTCCTAGCGACTATTCATAAAGCCACCGCTAAGAGATATGGCGGCGGGATATATTTTCTGCCCTTTCCTTTTTTGTTGAAATCGCAGTCGTCGCAATGGAATTGCCCATCACGTTAACCTTGAAGCCTTAAATATAAGCCTGCGTACTGGCGCATTCAAATACCAGCGCTTAATACCAATGGCGCACATTTTTTTTATATTTGTAACAAAACAGAAAACTCCTACAACAGGCACATAAATACTACCAATAGAATTAGATTATTTGGTCACCCTGAACATTTTGTTAGCTGTCACCTCATCGAATGTGTTAGCCACACTTTCGTTAAAAGTAAGCTTTAGTTAAAGCTCAGTCACTGCATCATTGCTGTGACCACAGCTATTACTTTTGCGATAGCTATACCGGATGTGTGCATTACAATCAGCAAGTCATCGTACCGATGACCCCCGGCCATCGTTCCGTGTGCTACATTGCGGAATCTTATAACAGAATGCTGTTACAACATTAGAGGGAAAGTTGACGGGCAAGCATGAGATTGGACTTTTTTGGGCAGACACTTTGTAATTTGTCAACAGCAGTACTGCCCTCCGGAACGAGTAGCAGTGGAAAAAATGTAGCGAGTTGGGCAGTCAGTACAAGCGCACCTTAGAAAAAAAGCAGATCTGAAAGAAACAAAACTGCATAACAAGAAGAAAAGATGATTTCTGGGCGAATGCGGCAGTGTGAGGTACCGGCCTGCCTTTGTGCACGTGTCATCTGCTTTATTACTGTTTCTGCTTCCAAGACAAGGTCGAGGGCTGCAGGTTCTTGCCAAGGGACTAAGTTGTTAGTTGTTGTTATATCTGTTGTTATTTGTATCTGTAAAAAACGGAACTTGTCCACTGTACTGTCCTCAAAAACTGACCACGGAACTCACTTCCTTCGTATTGATGACACGTTTGGTTGTGAAAGGCAGGGCAAAGAAAAGTATAGAGCAATATCCACGTTTTGGGGCTTTTTTTTACTTATTCGGTTTTACTTTCTTTTTGCGTAATGTTTTGAAACAGCGCGACTCGCCTTTTCTTTTTTGTTGTTTTCCGTTTAAACACATTTATAAAAACTGGCGCATTCGATGCCCCGTGCTATATCTCTGCTCCGAGGCGCAGCTTATGTTGCAGGCCGGCAGACATATTTTAACCAGCTGGTGATATTAAACGTGGATCAAAATCTTGATACACTGACGTTCTCGATTTCCAACTACTTCAGAAAAACGGTCGTGAAGAATGGAGATCGAGGCCACCTGTGGTCAACAGCAAACGGCTTAGCCACTGAGCAGCTCCTGCGGTCACACTTGTCAAGTATTAAAAATTTCCAGCTGTCGGACCTTTTAAACAAATTAGCAAATGGAAAAAGTTTCAGACATCGGGTGTGGGCATTCGCCGTTGCGCAGTGCAGCACTCCTGCAGCTTGATTTCTCCAATGAAGTCGCAGCTAGGGAAGGGCTAAGTCGTTTTATATCCCCTGCAAGATGCCGAGAATGACATTTCGTTTCGTCAGCTTGCACAACGCTCGCGCTTCCAGCAGCAACAGACTATTGCTAGATTGGTGCTCACTCATTTCCCCTGTTGTTATATAGAGCGTGATAGTGTTGAATTGTCTGGAGGGGAAAGTGTACGAGCTGGTGCGAAGTTGATAGTACGTGAAAGAAAAAAAGGCTTGAATTGCATTGACTGCGCATTATCAACAACGGATGGTCGAACCGTTTCGGCATGAACCGGTAACCGTTATTTCTTTTTTCGGTTCAGTTCCGGCAAAAATACAGCTCCGGTTTTCAGTTCGGTTCGGTTCCTGTTCGATACCCTGATATATATATATATATATATATATATATATATAATATACGTTTACTTTATGTGCCTAAGTTGCTGTTGCACGTTCCTTATCAATAGCGTGCTTAAAGCAAGCACGATCACAAAACATAAATATTCTTTCCTAGGGCGAGGCATCTGACGTGCACCACACCGGCACAAAATTCCTGCATGTCTACACTGCCAGCTGAAGAACTAAAAGTGCTATAACTGAACAAAAAGTTGGCGGCGCCCTGGCAGCGGAAGTCATGCTTGCCATGGTGCACTCAACCGACTCATCGGATCCCGAACTCACCTTGAGGCGGTTGTTGGAGAAGGCGAAGCCGAGAAAGACGAGCAGCCCGATGCCGGAGAGGGAGATGAGCCGGTGACTGTCGCCGAGCGAGTCCACAATGAGGAATGTCAGGATGGCGCCCCACACCAGCGCCCAGATGGACGGACGCCTGCGACACCAGCATACGAGCGTTAGGGGAACAACCGGCTTGGTTTGATGCCGGCCCACTGCCCGTTTTTGCGACGGCGGCGAGACGCAGAAACCGACCGTGTGTCAAGATTTCGGTGCCCATGAAAGATCCCTCCACTACGGCACGCCTTGCAGCCCAGCTGTGGCGTCGGCGTGTAAAACTCGGAAATGTTAAAGAATGTTCATCGCAAAGGGTATGAACATGAGGTATGTACAGGCAAGACATTCTCAATTACCAAACCCGGTGGCACAGCTTGGAAGTTTTCTTTGCGTTACGCCCTGACTAACACACAAAAAAAAACCAGTAAGGACAACACAAAGAAGGACAAGACAGAACGGCTACGAAAAGAAGCGAGGTAAATATGCGCCCCTTGTCCACCCCCCGCACACGCGCGCGCACGCATACGCGCACACACAAAATAAATACTATCGCGGGTTCCGCCAATAATTCATCACTGTGCTTTTTTTTGGACGGGTAATCATGCTTTTTGCAGAGAAGCTGCGCCAAACTCCCGCTTTTCGTTTCCGGCGTACGCTTTGTAAGCTGGCTTCCCCACATTGTGTTGTTGATGTTCCTTTTCTGGGGGGCGCAGGCTTTTTGGGGCTAAAACGCCCACCTCATAGCCCTACATAATCAGCTTGTACGAATTGAGGAAACGGTTACCGAATTATGTTTAAGATCTAGAGAAGAATCACTGATTGAGCCCATATTTGGGTGTGTTCTCTGCACGTGTCGTGACACGCCACACGTGTTTTCCCTTCGCGCTTGTTCTCTCAGCTCCCAGGCGGGTGTACTCTGCATGTGCAGTGGCTGACGTGCAGCGAATGTTCTTTGGCACTAGATGTTTAGCCAAACTGTTAGCCCACAATTCCCTCCGTGCCCTCCTCCCCACTTCAGCACACCGTGTTCCTTGGACCGCTTGCAAGCGAACAAAGCGGGGTGGAAAGAGCCATTGCAGGCAGAGGGCTGACAACAGCTGGCCTATCCAAGGACGGAACGGCTACCGACAAACGGGAGGGAGAGCATCTGGGCTGAACAGCTGCTCAATGGTTGTCTGTTAAACATTATTGTCGATTTCTCTACATTCATCTTTAGGCGTGCACGACTGAACCTTCCCCGTGCAGTTCCTGAACCACACTGGGTAGGTCTTCTCTAGACTCACTGAGCAAGACGATGTCGGCTGTAAATCTCAAAGGGCCCTATTATTCCCACCATCACTCGTACTGCTGAGTTCTTCTAATCAAGCACCTTATACGCGCCCTATAGATGGCTGGCAATAATTTAAAAAATCGTGTTTCCTTGACTGCTGACCTAAAGCTACATAGATTTAAAGGAGTACTGACACGAAATTTTTGTGTTATGTTTGGCAAATTACACGGTCAATCGCAGCGTAAATAATCATTTACGGCATCGTTTATTCGTGTCAGTTTCGGTTTCGACAAAACGAACGCCGAGCGGGCGCCATGACAGGAGGTAGCAGGTGACGTCACCATTCTTGTCGCGCCACTGCCGGTCTGGATGCGCGCGCGAGCGAGCGCACGCGCTCGCCCAGACCGGCCGAGGTCTTCCCCATCCCCGCGCGCCCGGACAGCGTGACGTCAGTTCCAAAACCATGACGTGATACACACGGCGTGGCAGCGCGCGCGAACCGCAGCCGGCGCGTCGGCTGCGTATCTCTTTATCACCCCATTTCTCCAATCTAATCTTTATATCCCCCTCCTCCCCCTCCCCACCGCAGTGGGTTGTATGCAGGTGAGCCCCCAGTTGGGCTCAATAATATCCTCAGTGCACTACCTTTTCCTTTTCACCCGAACCGCCTAAGAAGAAGAAAGGGTACGTCACGGGAGCCCCAACGTCGGCAGTTGGACACAAGGAGCAGATGATGTTATGCTGGCCCCCTCTGGGCTTTCTCGTGCGGGCAAAGATTAAAATGGATTTAAAATATGCTATAGTGAACGGTTACTGCTGAAACTTACTGGGAGATATCTTCTGATAAAAAGGAAGCATTTTACATAGTTACCTAGGCTTTGAAATTCCGTGTCACTACTCCTGTAATCTTAGGCACCTGATCCCTGCTACAGGAAGGGCGTCAGTCAATGCGCTTTAGGCAAACAGAAGTCGTGTCCAGAGTAAGACGTCGCACGACTCACAGCCAGCGGTATTTGGCGTCCGCTTGCTGCAACGGATCAACGAAGGACCGACGAACGTCCTTGACCGAGGCGAAGCGATCGAGAAGCTCAGCCGCCACGTACCACAGGGTGAAGAAATAGACGATGCCTGTCAACACGGTGAGAAACTTGACGTCGGAACAGAAGTCCGGCGCTTTGTGCCACGTGAGCGCAATTCCTGCTGCCAGGTAAGCGTGGAAAAGGAGGGCCGCCCCTATCTTAGTGGCGTAGGGAATGTGCTTGCGCCACGCGGGCTCGTCTTCTCCCGGCTTCTTGCTTTGCGCCGCTGCCTGCCTGGCCGCTTCAGGCGGCGAGGGCGGTGCAGTGTCGACGCCAGGGGAAAGCGGCGACTGGAACGGTTCCTGCAAAGGTGACGTCATTACTAGACGGGTCCATCTTTATTGGCCTGTCATTATGAGCAACGCACAAAAGAGTGCGCAAAGTAGGACGAAGACTAGGGGAGGGGGAGCGGTAAATTACAATGGTTAGCAATAGCGTCACTAAATAAGCTACGCTTAAGAGTACCGCCGCTTCGTGCACCGGAATCGTCTGGGGGCCATTTTGTTCCTGGCTTGCAGTGTTGCCATCTCTCCCAACGAAACCGCCGCCGATTGTGACGGGCAGAGCGTGACCGGCCGCTCTAGCGTCCGCGCAGAGAGAGAGAGAGAGAGAGAGAGAGAGAGAGAGAGAGAGAGAGAGAGAGAGAGAGAGAGAGAGATAAGAGGCGCCCAGAAACAAAATGGCTGCGCCCATATGCAAACAAATATCACGTGGTGCCGACCGACGAATGAAAATTCTGGCGGCACACAACAATGAGAGAAAAGAGTGCCGATACTCTAAAAGCCATTATTCAAAGACACTAGTCAGCAAAGACGATACGCCTCTAGGATTGACCTGTCCGACTTGTGTGTGCTACGTATAATGTTTTAGGGGCGAAGCTCCTTAAGGCGTGGGTCTGTCCATCCTCGACGTATGTATGTAGCCACCTCTAGTTTAGTTCTTGGATTGTTTACTAGATGGCGTGGCTACCTCTAGTTTAGTTCTTGGATTGTTTACTAGGTGGCGGTACTTGCATATGATGAAAAGATGCGCTTGGATTGTTTACTAGATGGCGTGGCTACCTCTAGTTTAGTTCTTAGGTTGTTTACTAGATGGCGGGGAGCGTTGTAAAAAAATCCGTTCGCTGTTGGCGACACGCGCTCGGAGTCGCCCGATGGATAAGGCTGCAGATGTGCGAGCCCGCGAGGCAGAAGCGCTCCGTGAAGCTGCGCGACGCCGCCGCCAAGATCCTGCCGTACGAGAGCGGGAGGCCGAAGCGTGTCGTCTGGCTGCGCGACGACGCCGCCAAGATCCCAGCGTTCGAGAACGAGAGGCCCAAGCGTCACGGCAACGGCGCGAGGACCCTGCCGTACGCGAAGCGGCACGGCTGCGGCGCGAAGAGGATCTCCAAAACGTCAGAGAACGGGAAGCGGCGAGAAAGCGCGCGTATCGGCAGGCAGACCCCGATGAAGTGAGAGCTCGTGAGGCGTCTGCAAAACGCATCAGGCGAGCTCAGCCCCAAGGTGCCGACGCGCGGTTTAAGCGAGACTTTCTAGACGTTACGTTCGGACACAGATGTAGTGGGCGAACTTTCACTGAAGAGTCACGGTTTTACCGATGATTTCCCCTCAGGAGCTTCGCCCACTCATCATCATTCACCCCGTGGATATGCTGTGAATTTTTTTGGTTGCGTCGTTTGTTCACATCCCTTCAAAAATCACTCTTACGAGCGAAGGTTGCCGTAGAGAAAGCTAATGAAGGGCCGCATTTTCTGCTAAATGCATACAGTTTGAGGTACGCGATGCTTAGTCGAGGAGTTTGAATTTATTTCAGTAATCTCTAGGGTTTCTTGACTCCACCTAAACAGTATGCACGCGAGCGGATTTTACACCGAAGCTGTATGCGACTAGTACTGCGTAGGGTTTTCGTGTCCGTGGGCAAGAACTCCCAGCGCTGTGTGTAAAATCAGGCATCGTTTTCGGGTTTCGTGTCCTCCATCGGCAGGTTTTGGCAGCTGTCAGCGTTCCACGCGCTCCGATATTTTAGATTGGTCTCTGTAGAAGAATGGCTTGTTTCCATTAAGTCTCTGTGGCAGTGGCACCAGAACCTAGTTCAGTAGTGCTGAATAGGCGTTGCAGTGGAAGAGGCCACGTGTGAATATGACTCTCGAAGTGCAACGGGCGTGCGAAAAGCAGCGGCGAAAGCAACGGCCGGGATCTTGAATCGCGGCGGCTTGCAGCGAAAAGGAGCAACGCCTAACATGGGGCCAAAGAGGACGCTCGTAAGCGGCTGGCCAGACAAGATGGCGCATGTAGTCAAGCGAAAAGCGCGGTGAATAGACGCGCGCATGATGTTGCGAAAGCGGAAACCTTCTTTGGAGCCCATGCGAAATTCAATGAAGAATTTCTGTACAGCTAATGAAGATTCAGTTGTGGAAGTGTGATCGGTTGACTCCTCAGTGGCTAAGCCGTTGCGCTGCTGAGCACGACGACGTGGGTTCGATTCCCGGCCGCGGCGGCCGCTTTTCTGATGGAGGCGAAAAGCAAAAACGCCCGTGTGTTCGAGATTTCGGCGCACATTAAAGATCCCCAGGTGGTCAAAATTAATCCGGAGCCCTCCACTACGGCGCGCCTCATCGCCTGCGTTGCGTCGGCGCGTTAAACACCCCAATCAATCATCGGTTGTCTCGTTCGTGTTGCGCAGACGACTTCTTTCCACCCGTAGAAACGTCTGAATGTACACGACGTCGTGGCTTTTCCCTGATATGACCCGCATCAGTAGAAACCACGCAGCTTTCCGCGACGACATTTCCATCGTCTTCAGCATGTTCTCTGCTAATACACGTATGTGCTCATAAGCACAAGTCACAGCTTCCCCGGCGGTCAGCCACATTTGCAAGATGGAATGTCCTAAAAATTTTTTCTTAATTTCATTAAAGGGGAGCTGAAACACTTTCTAAAAAAATTGAGTTAGAGGCACGTTTATATAGTTTTTGCGCGCTGACTCCGAATGTCACATTGAATTTTATCGTACATGAGTCCAACCGGAATTTATCTTGCAAAACACGCGGTCCCGTTTGAAAAACGCGCGCTCTTCGTCTTTGACGCCTCTGATTGGTTGCGCCCGTCATGACGTCAAAGGAGGACACCCTTTGGCCGCGCGGGTTGTCGGAAGCATTGGAAACGATCGCACGGCAGCGGCGCTTGCATTTCGGCAATTTAGGTGCAGTTTATTGTTCGCACATGAATGCAAGTTTATTTTCAAACTTACTGTGCTGTTGGTTCAAGAGGGCTGTGATTTCTTGTGTTGGTTCAAGAGCACTGTGTTTGTGCTCTTGATTCAGTGATGATGTTGGTTCAAGTATCTTAGAGGATGAATTTGTTTTACACAACCGAAAACCATAAAGCAGTGACTGTGGCGTCGGCTAGAGGGTTACGTCAGAATATTTCGGAACTGGGCAAGCAGCATAGGGAGTTTCTATTCCTTATGTTAATATTAGGTACTGCCTGAAGTGTTTGTTACTATATACGAAACCATTGATGCCCAAGATTAAGCGGGGTTTTATAAACAATGAACAGCGATAAGCACGTACGTGACTGCGCGAAAATATAGCGTTGATGTGCTGTAAACGTATATGCGAGACATATGTTGCCGTTACACGCATAAACCAACAAGCGGACTTTGCTTCCGAATTTCCTTTGTTCGTTGCCGCCCATCCCACCCCCCTTACTCATCCCCATACGCGCACCCACACACGCGCGCGCCGGGCGCCCGCCATGTGGGCAGCGGCCCGAACGCGCCTCCGCGATCGCAAGCTGCACTTGGATGAGTGGCGTCTTACTGCTTGACTTGCATTTATTCTGAAAACATTGTAGCATACTGGCGCCTCCGCAGCATTATCAGCTCTAGTAGTGCTTGATTTTCGCGGGGGCGCTGCGCTTTCTGCTACAATATTACGGCCACCTCGTTATATTTAGCAGACCAGTCGGACAAGGGAGTTACTTTGTAGTTACGTTACTTTAGGTAACAATCACCAAACGTTCGTGATAATATATCGTTGGCCTGTTACCGTATTTCTAGATTCAAGCATTTACCGCACTAGTCGGATTAAGGCCGTATATTCATTCTTCGCTCCTACTTTTTTTTAGTCTCATCGTTATATATATATAAACGACTATCGCTGGAGCACATTTGAGGTTCAGTGGCAACAAGTGTTTGCCAGGTTATAATATGCAGGCACACGGAATCTTGGGCGAAGAATTAGGCCCCGCAGTCACTCACAAATTATAGTACGGTGGTGGTTCGGAGCGGTGTTTTTTTTTTTTTTTCATTCCAGACAAATATCACCTTCTCGTGGCATGTATACTTGCAAAATAATTAAAGTGGTGGTCTTGATTCTTTTACTTTCTAGGAATGCTGTTTACCTATTTGCCAGGAGAGAACTTCTATCATGATTTGCACCTTGTTTTTGTTTCGGCAAAAATTGGGTTTTTGAACACTGTCTAAGCCCATCAGGGAAAGAAAACCGACGCGTTTAACAAAACAGGTATTTCCTGAACAAATGTGACTGTTTCTGGACGAAACATCCCGAACTGAACGAAACATCCCGCGCCAAAGTACAGCAGTATTCACCATCCTTCCTAAATCTAGCATCTAATTTGAACATTCATGTCCGTCGCATAAAAAAAAAGTAAGAACCATAGGTCGGCAAACTCACTCATGAGTGCACTCACACACCCCCCCCCCTCACCACTCACGAGTGAGTGGTGAGTGAGCCTCACCGTCGTTTTGACCTGGTGAGTGCGAGTGCGAGGGAGTGCGAGTTTCACTTGCGGCGAGCCACGCTCAGCACTCGCCAGTGCGAGTGCCACTCGCGGCCGAGTGTAACTCACCACTCGTGAGTGGGCCCCGCTCAGCACTCGCGAGTGCGAAAGCCACTCGCGGTGAACCCCACTCACCACTCGCGAGTGCGAGTTGCACTCGCGGTGAGCCCCACTCGCCACTCGTGAGTGCGAGTTCCACTCGCGGCGAGCCCCGCTCAGCACTCGCGAGTGCGAAAGCCACTCGCGGGGAACCCCACTCACCACTCGCGAGTGCGAGTTGCACTCGCGGTGAGCCCCACTCGCCACTCGTGAGTGCGAGTTCCACTCGCGGCGAGCCCCGCTCAGCACTCGCGAGTGCGAAAGCCACTCGCGGGGAACCCCACTCAACACTCGCGAGTGCGAGTTCCACTCGCGGCGAGCCCCACTCGTCACTCATGAGTGTCGAGTGAACGCGCGCTTCTTGCGCGATGTGCGGGGCTTACCGCGGTGAGCATCACTCGCAGTTGGCATTCGTCGCAAGAGCCGCTTGCTGTGGTAATTGCTGCTGGAGATATCCACTCGTACGCACAGCCACTAGTTAATGGAACGACTGACTTTAGCTTCGGGAATACGTGGCTACTCCCTTTTATAATTAAGGCACCGTGGAATCTCCTAAATCTCCAGAGACCTGTTGATTTAGGAATACGATTTGGATGGACGTCTGACGCCATAATGCACTTATACTCTCACTATCATGACTCATTGTGGCTGTATCGCGCACTCTCGACGAATGATGTTTCTGGCTCGCAGCGTTTTGTGTTGCAATTAGTGTCGGTAACGTCGTCGCACCAAAGCGATTGCACTTCACTACCGCTAAGCGCTGCGATGGAGGCATTAGGAAGCGCCGTAATCTAGTGCCGTAGTACTTGGTTTACATAATTGGCCGGCTTGCTGCAGCTGTCAATAGACCGGTTGTTCTGAAGCGCAAATTGTGAGTGCCCATATTCGTTTGAAAAGGTATCGCAGATTTCCACGGATTCGCGTATCAGGATGGCGAAATGGTTCGGATGGGCGAGTTGCGTGTTGTCGAAGCAATAGCTCATTTTGGAGGCTTTGGCGTATTAAACGTATCAGTGTTCGCCATTACTTGTTACGGCGGCGCTCTGTTATGATGCTCGCTTCCACGTGGACTTCGCGTCACACATCCTTCTATGGCAGTTATGGTGCGTGCCTTGAGGCATGGGATTTGTTGCTGTCCGGGTTTTTGACACACCTGAAAACTCCACCGCTGCTGTTTTATTGCAAACTTCACGAAAACGTTTACGTTTCGTTATGTTGCGTGAATGTTGCATTGACTCATATATGCCGATGTGCGTACCTTTCGCAAGCAAACGAAGTAAGGTCGCTTTGCATCACCTCACAAAGTATTTGTCATAATGACTCGCCGACTGCACCCCTTCGTTGAGGTTCCTGTCTCCCTCTAAAGTGTGTGCAACCGTTCGTGCAGACTCACAATAATCGTACGTTATGTCTGACTCCTCATTCGCCTTACCGAATCGCGGAGTTCGAATCGTTACTGTTGCGTGCATTTTGTGAAATATATACAGTCGAGCCCGCTTATAACGAACACATCGGGAAACTGAAATCTGTTCGTTATATCCGCTTTTCGCTGTATCTGGACACAAACTCTATGTATACAAATAGTAACGGGAAACAAAGATTTGTTCGTTATAGCCGCTATTTCGTTAAAACCGGGTTCGCTATATGTGGGACATACTTATTTCATATCTTCAGATCGCGAAAGGTAAGATACTCGCTGTTTGCGCAGCTCTGTTGTTAGCAACCGTCATTTACCATTATGCTTGTGAATTTTCCCGCCCAAGTTGAAATTGGGACCTGGGCTCCCGCATTTTGCTTTTTTCATTCTGTCCGTTCACGGTCGCCAACGAGCTAGTTATGAAGGCGAAATTGCTTCTGCTGCTTTCTTTTCGTATTTAGCGTTGTGGTCAGCCCAAACACTGCAGTCCCCGTCATGATTGCTGCGCTGATTCGCTGAAAAGGGCTTTGCAGTCTAGTGTTCCTCATATTTTGTGCCCCGTATGTAGATGGTCGTCCGCGTGCCGATGGCGTGCAGACTAGCGGAGGGGTACTGTGACCCCTGTGGGGTGTGACGAATAGTACACGCTCTCGGCAGTCGGATAGCGTAATTTGTGAGTGGGTGAGTGAGTGAATGAGTGCGTGCGTGCGTGAGTGCGTGTGCGTGCGTGCGCTTGTTCAAGTGCGTTGGTGTGTGTGTGTGTGTGTGTGTGTGTGTGTGTGCGTGTGTGTGTGTGTGTGTGTGTGTGTGTGTGTGTGTGTGTGTGTGTGTGTGTGTGTATGTGTGTGTGCATGTGCGTTTGTGTGCCTGCATGTGCGTGCGTGTGTGTCCGATGACTCATTCTCCCCGTTATTTCGTATAAACTTTCCACGTGAACTTGTCTTGGTCCCGTGCAGGCACATGATGGTGTAGTTTAGGATGAAGCTGCGATTTTGCTCTGTGGCAGGTTTGCGCCGTTTAGAAAGGGGGTCGGGAAGGGAGGCGGGCGCCAGGCAACTCGTCTCCATGATTACGCCCGCGCTAAAGTCAGGGGGTGCCGATTCGGCGCGACCACCCGGCGCCGCCTCTTTCCCTCGCCTTGTCTCCGCCGAGCGCTCAAGGCCAAGCGCTCCAGTAGCGTTCCTCCGCCTTGCTTGCAGTTTTCAATCTTTTTGTGGCGGTGTTTTGCTGGACACTCTCGCACTGCGCCCTTTTCAGCTGGGATTACTCTTGAAATAAACTCTTTGGAGGGTTGTCCAAAGCGAATTGACTGCGCAATTTTAGTGGCTCGGATAGCGCGCTTCGAGATAGGAATATGTGCGCGCGCTGGCCAGTATTTTGACAGATGGCAACAGCTTTTCTAAGCTTTTCTTCCGACCTGGACTATTTTTTTTATGTTTGCCACCGCTGTCAAAATTTGCAGTGTTTCTTTTCTTTTGTAGAATCTGAGCGAAATAGCATAGACAATAATAAAAACTTATCATGAATGGCTTCTGGCAAATTTGCGAGAATTTGTTCATTTCGTAAAAGAGTCCAGCGACGATTACCGCTTTGAAAGTGACATATAAAGACATGTGCTTATAATAACCGAATATATACTTAGGAAAAATTGAGACCCCATTCCTGAGAAAGGTACATTTTAGCTCAAATCAGTAAGTATTTCATGCCCGAAAATATTTGTACTGCCGCAGCGAAAACGACGAATGCCACTCATAACAAAATCGACGCATTAGTACTTGTAAAAATCGCAACCTACTTTAACGTTGACACAATCAAAGTACCGAAAAATAAAATCACGGCCTATTGATGACCACGCGAGATAAGACGTGACAGATAGGACGTGACGCATCTTTTGTTGAGCAAATATCTACACAACCCATATCAGCTGCTGAACAGGCTGATAAATAAAGGCTGTCTTGCCCTCTTTGAATGAATGTATTTCATATCTTTATTTGTGACGGCTACACAGTTTCATTGAACGGAGAGCATTTCAGAGAAACGAGGTAAAAACATATACAAAACATGAGCACAGACACATAGTTATACACACGAAAAGTAATCCGGAACGCAAAGTTATTGCCCTCAAAACTCACCACGCTTATTTACTTATTTATTATTTACAGTGTCCCTAAATGCCCCCGTGAAAGCGTATGTTCCTGGTCATCCGACCCTGTCAATCCCAGTCAATTCCTGGTTATCCGACCCGCATGCAGGCTGGCTGCTGCGTCAATTTAAAGCCGCTTATAAAGCGGCGGTTCAGGCGGCCTCAAGCGCAAGCGGCCCGCCGAAGACGCGGCCCGGCGTTTAAGCGGCCCTCTTGAGGGTCGCCTAACCAGAGGGCCACCTAAAACCCGGGTCATGTGTTCGGCGGGCCGCTGGCCGTAAGCTTCGCGCTTCAATTCTCGTAATACAGGCTTGTTTTTTAGTTGGATCAAGTTGGTAGGAGTTAATGATTCTTTTGGGGCATGCCTCATAGCCAATGTGAAGCTTATCTCTTAAAACACCTTTTTTTTTTCGCGCTTCACGTAACATAGTGGTGTCGTGCAAATTTAAAGCGCAGCAAATTTAGACAAAAGACGAATGACACAAGGACATTGTGTCATTGTGTCATTCGTCTTTTGTCTAAATTTGTTGCGCTTTAAATTTGCACTATGGAGTACCAACTAGCTCGAACCCTCACGTTGATAGTGGTGTCGGTGTCAATAGGGCCACATTGAAGGTCTCCGCAAAATGGAACGATTCATGCTGTTTACAATAAAGGCGAAGTTTAAACTCCCGTGCCATAAAAAGGCAATCAGTAGGAATGTCAATTAGTGGTGGTTGTGAGTGAGCGTGAGTGGGTGATGGGAGTGGAGAGTGCGTGTGAATGGAGGAAGGGAGTGGTGATTGCAAGTGAGTGTGAGTGGCCATTGCAATTGGTGAGTGCGAGTGCGAGGGAGTGTAAGCAGCGAATGCGAGTTGTGAGCGTGATCTCGAGTGAGTGCGAGTGGTGACGATGAGTGGTGAGCGTGAGCGCGAGTGAGTGGGAGTGGTGGGGATGAGTGGTGAGCGTGAGCGTCAATGAGTGCGAGTTGTGACGACGAGTGGTGAGCGTGAGCGCAAGTGAGTGCGAGTGGTGAGGACGAGGGGCAAGCGTGAGCGAGAGTGAGTGCGAGTTGTGAGAGCAGTGGTAAGCGTGAGTGGGAGTGAGTGCGAGTAGCGAGGGTGGTGGGGTGAGCGTGAGCGCGAGTGAGTACGAATACTGAGGGTGGTGGGGTGAGCGTGAGCGCGAATGAGTGTGAGTTGTGAGAGCGGAGTGGTGAGCGTGAACGTGAGTGAGTGCGAGTGGTGGAAACGAGTGGAGAGCGTGAGCGCGAGTGAGTGGGAGTAGTAAGGGCGGAGTGGCGAGTGCGAGTGCGAGTGAGTGCGTTAGGATAAATATAGTTTTTTTTTAGTGAGTGTGAGTGAGTGGCATCCAGTTTTGCCGAGCTATGGTAAGAACGCATTGGAGCGTTTTACAGAGTATCTAACGTTGTGTAGTATATTCTCTGTCATCAAGTACAGCCACCTCGGCTGTCGCTTCCATATGTTATAAAACATCCCGGCGTGGTATTATCCTGCTTAGGAATACGGCATGGTAACGCATGCCTCGTTTGGCGTTCGTGCATACTTTTTAAACACGAAAATTGTGCAAATGAGGGCTATCATCAACAACAACAACAAGTATCGTTCTTCCTGTGGCGAGCAAATACAAGCAACACGGCGAAAAGAGCATGGAAGAGGCGGCCGATCCGGCCGGAAGTCCAGGTATGACGTGTTCCGGCCGGTTTTCGCCTCCGCTCTTCGGTCTTCCGGCATCGCGCGCCGCGATGGGGGCGGGGCATCGGGCCACTTTTGTTTGAGTATTGCGCTGCTTCTATTGCATTTATTGCGTAAATATTTCGTACACGGTAACTATTCAATGTGTACTGGCTGCTAGTGAAGTGTACTTTAAATTCTAAAACCACTTCCCATTCCCTTGAATATTTTCACGTAGCGGCCTCTCATGCAAGCCCCTGAGCAAGATGCGATCCCAGACGCTATTTTCCGCTGGCCAATGGGTGCGAGTAAAATTGAGGGAAGAAAGAAAGGATGAAATAAAGATAGAGAGATAGAATGAGAGAGAAAAATAGAGGAAATAAGGGAAGCAGGAAAGAAAGAGAAGAAAGAACAAAAGAAAAACAGTGCGGGCACGAAGGGAGCGAGGGAAGAGCAGCCAATTCGGTCGGAACAACGGCACTACAATGTTTTAAAATTGTAGTTTAGCTCAAAAACTAAAAACGATACACGGAAAGGAGACAGGACAAGCGCTAACTTTACACAGAAACAATGTATATAGAATACGGAATATAGAGCAACGGGTAAATATAGAACAACTTGGGCCAGCGCAGCATGCGCCACAGTGGGGAATCACAAGTGTGCACATGTGTTACCCAAACGAAACGCTCGAAAAAAGATTTCTCGGTGTTAACCAGGGTCACCGACGTGTCACTCCTACAATTATCGCCTTTTTTTCTTGACATAAAATGCTTCTAACAGTTCCCGTGCTGCCATTCTTAACCACCCTCAGAAGTGGCTCACACTTGCAGGGCACCGCAATGCGCGGGCAAATGCGCATGTTTTTTTTTTTATTTTTTATCCACAATCCATGTTTCCGTGCTCGATCGTTGATACATCGGCAGGCTGCCCAACATAAACTTTCCCGCATTTAGATGCAGTTAGTCGTAAAAGTTTTTAAACACCTCGACGAAGGATTTAGTTTTTATCTACGAGACTCCTTTACAGAACCCGTTGCAGTTTTTAGACAGTAACATCCATTTAAGTACCAGCATGTCTGCTGGTGTTATTCCCCACGGGACAGAAAGAGCTCCTCCCTATTGACTCTGCGCACTCCAAGACATTGAAAAGAGCAATTGCTCACTCGTGCCTGGAATCGACTCTAAGTCATGCCGGGACGCTATGCAGACTAGCTTTGAAAAGCAAATCGAAAGGCTCCTTAAAACTCAGTTTTTTTTTTAAACTCAGCCGTTGAGATCCTCCTCAAGAAGGTTAAAAGAAGCACCTCTAGAAGAACGCCTGAGACTCTGCAAAAATTAGTGCCCTTCCACTCTGTGAAGGATGACCTGCAAAGCTTGACGCTGTCCACGGAGTGCACGAAACAAAACACTATTATCGTAATTCGCGATGGAGCATGGAGCATACTTCCGAGCCCATTAGCTAAATGAATCTCTGAAGGATCCAAGCTTTATTCTTGAAGATAAACATGTAATTGCCTGTGGCCCTCCCGCGTCGTAAGCACCTTGGGGAAGTTTCGCTTCTGACGGGAGGGATTCGCAGCTACTTGGCGAAGTGAATTTGAGCGGAAGCGGCAGCGGCGGGTTTCGGTCGTTTTAGGGGGAAGCTGTTTGGCAGCCGTTACCTGGGCTTCACGGGAGCGTCGTCTGTTTGTGTCCGCGTAACCGAGTGAGCAAACGCAGCAGCGATGATAGAAATAAAACGGAGAGGAGCGCCTAGCGAAGGGTGAGGTGGAGTACGACACAAGCGGCTACCGCGACCTCTCTTTCACTGCTTTTCCCTCACACGTCTCATGCGTCGTCACCAAGGAGCGCCCTCCCCTTAACTTTTCCCCAGACGCTGTTCCATTCTCCCATGCATTCTCCGCTAGTCCAAACCATGTGACATTTGCGCGCGAGGTTCAAACACGATATGCAACAACATGCTCGCTGCTCCCTCGTGCGGGGCTTATCCGCACCACGTGATATTTGCGCGGGAGGTTCAAACACGATTTGCAAAACGCTGGCCGGCGGCGGTGGCGCAGTGCGAAGCAGCAGCAGAGTAGCGCACGCCGCCGTGCGTTCGCTGATCACGTGCACACTTCCCGAGACGCAGCAGAAATGCGCCGTGACATAGAACACTGCAGCTCGCGCTGCGCACAAATTTCATATTCGGGAGTGTAGTAATCGTCAGCGCATTTTTTACGCCCATCCGCGCTTCTGTTTATTTTTCGCGATCATCCGGTAACCGCACTACCCCCATCAGCGGCCGACTGTGCAACTTGCCAAAGGGGCATCGGTGGAGGTGAGGGGGAAAATAGCTATGAAAGAGGTGTCAGTGGTGGCGAGGAGAAGCCCCGGAGCGGCGCCGAGTAAATCGATGACACCGGAATGGAAACCCGGGGGGTTAGACATATAGTGCTTTGCAGAAAAATGGAAAAACCCGAAGTGGTGCCGTACAATCGGCAAAACGTTTGTATATATAACGCGCTAGTGGCGTGCTCCGGACTGCGCGGGAGACATCTAGTGATAACACCTGGTTTGAGACCGATAAAATGTGAGCAAGCGCACCCGCATCAGCGCGGTGGCTGTTTCCCTTGTCGCTGTGCCCGTCCCCTTGGCTTCCGCACCTTGTTTCGCCGTGAGAAGCGCTGCCTGCACTGCCAGGCCGGCAAACAAAAGTGGAGATTAGCGATTGTTAGTGCGGCGTTGGCTGCGTTCAATTACGTGCAACGCTTAATTTTTGTGGCGCCCTACACAATTTAGACAGGAACTTTTTTCTTTTTTTTCCGTATGCGAAAAACAAATAATCGTCGAAAACGCATGGCTTCCGATGTACTAGAGTGACTCGATATCGGTCCGTGATCGCTTGCACAGTGCATTAAGTAATGCGGTGTTAGGCCGTCAGCAGTTACGCGCAAAGCCGAGCGCAGAAGCCGGGATAGTGGTGCACGCGTTACTCGTGCAGCGTAATGACAGAACGATGACGCAATCAACAGCTGTGAGATGCAGACGAAAAACTTGCACAGCCCGCGCTAAGGCGGGTAATGTCCGATTTTATTTCCCGGCCCGGCAGCGCAGGCGTGCATTTATTAAGGGCAAAGAAGCTGTGGAAGCCAAGGCGACGGTTACAGCGGGGAGGGACACGGCCATCGTGCTGATACGGGCCCATAGGTCGGCAGGCTCGCTCGCGAGTGCACTCACCCCCCCCCCCTACCCCTCACCACTCATGAGTGAGTGGTGAGTGAGCCTCGCCATCGTTTTGGACTGGCGAGTGTGAGTGCGAGTGAGTGCGAGCGCCACACGCAGTGAGCCCCACTCACTCCTCGCGAGTGCGAGCGCCACTCGCGAGTGCGAGTGCCACTCGCCGTGAGCCCCGCTCACAACTGTTGAGTGCACTCGCACTACACGCCGCGCCATTTGCGGGGCTTACCATGGTGAGCGCCACTATTGCGCTTGTACTCGCCGTTGGCTATTTGTAGCAGAAGCCGGTCGTTGTGATGGTTGTTAGTGGCGGGATTGCTTTTAGCTTTGGAAATATGTCGTCACTTAGCTCGTGGTATGGGGCACCCTAGAATTAATTCTCTGGTGGCGTGTTGAGTTAGGAATATGATTTGGATGGCCTTCTGACGCGGTACGGTTTCATTACTCATGGAGTGGCTGCTCAGCGCACACACTCGCGTGCGAGGGGAGACGACGAGTGGTGAACGCGAGCGCGAGTGAGTGCGAGTGGGTTCGAGGGGCGGAGGGCGCGTAGTGAGCGTGACTGCAAGTGAATGCGAGTGGTGAAGGCGACTGGTGAGCGTGAGTGTGAGTGAATGCGTGAGGAAAAATATATTTTTCTGTGCGAGTGTGAGTAAGTGGCGCCCAGTTTTGCCGAGGCATGTACGGGCGGCGCAAGCTCACCTTATACCTGTCTCACACCAGGCGTTAACACTAGGTGTCTCCCGCGCAGTCCGGAGCACGCCGCTTGAGCGTTATAGACGAGAATTTGCTGACTGTACATCCACAAAGTCGCCCGTCACCTCAAAAAGGTGGCCAACAGGCATGGGATTCCGATACGGTTGTCGGCGCCGCGCAAGCTGGCCTGACTTTGCGCGCGCACTTCTTGCGATGGTCGCAAAAAGCAAGGACGTGACAAGAAGCATCATGCTAGGCCCTTTGTGACTGGCGTCGTTTATGGTATTAATGCAGAAAATTCTGTGTTGGCCGGACCGGCCGATGTATCAACGACCGGGCACGGAAACATAAACTGCCGATAAAAAATAACGAAAATGCGCATTTTCCCGCGCATTCCGGTGCCTGCAAGTGTGAGCCATTTCTGAGTGAGATTAAGATTGACCGCACGGGAACTGTTAGAAACATTTTGTAGCAAGCAAAAATGCGATAATTGTATCAGTGATGCGTCCGTGGCCCTGTTTAGCTCCGAGAATTTTTTTTTTTTTTTCGTGCGTTTCATTTGAGTAAAATACGCGCACCTGTGATTCCCCAATGCGGCGCATGGGACGCATGCCCCAGTTCTATATTTACCGGCTCCGCCGGCGATTAAATTTCAGTTGAAAGTTAGTGCTTGCTTTTCCTCCTTTCTTGTGTTATCGTCTTTGGTTTTTGCGCTAAGCCTATTTAAGAAACACGAACCACCTGGCCTCGCAACAAGTTGTGTTAAATTAAGTGTTTTGGAAGCCACGCCAATTATTGAGAGAGAGTTCACATTCTGCTCACCATTTCGATCGCGTGGGCGTAATGGCCAGTCAGCGCGGGCTCGTCAGATTCAAAAGCTCGATTCACGGCCCCATCGCCGGTGACTGAGGCTTGCGTAGTCGCTGTCAACCCCCGGTCATCCTCGCCGGTGGACTTCGATGACGCCTTGCTCTTGCGTCTCAAATGAGCCGATGGAGTGGCTGGTTCGCCCGTCACGGCTGCGGTTGGCGGTGGAGGATTTCCGTGCTCACTGGTCGCAGCCATGGCGTCGACGATAAGCGGTCACAGGCCTGCAAAAGAACAGCGCAGCCGTTGTTGTCGTTGTTGTTGATGTTATTCCTTTGTTTGTGGCGCATACCCACTTGGGGGATTGGCCAGGATCGGGAGATTTATTGGGACTATTGTGCCAGATTTAGGAAACTAAGATTTAGAGAAAAAAGCCAAAAACTGAAAAGGTAGCTTCTTCTTCTCCATTTGGTAATGGCACGTATCCACTAAGGGGGATTTGGCAAAGCTTTAGGTTTGTCATAATTCAAAAAGGGTTCTTTAGAAGTGGAAATTGATGAGGGGCGGGGCCAGATAAATGACTCCACGGCACGCCGGGCAGCACGTGCTCGAAATGACGAGGATGACGAGGCGACTGTGCACGAGCCTCGCACGCATTTCATCCTCTGCTTCACAAAGAAAGGCAATGCTTGAAACATATTTGCGGCTGATCGACAGCGAAGTACAGTAAAAAGAAAAAAACCACCCAACCAAAAAGCCAACCCGTGGTGGAACATGGAGTTAGAGATTGAACGCAAGAGAGTAAGGGCATATAGGATAAGATACCAAAAAGCTAGAGGAGACATGAGAGAGAAGTATAAGAAGGAATACTACAAAGAGCACGACTGCTGTAACAACATGATAGAGCTAGCAAAAAAGAATAGTTGGAAAACACTAACGTCAAAATTAACAAAAAATCCTTTCAACTTGGCATACAAAATAGCACGAAATCAGTTAAAGACTACAGTAACCTTTAAGAGCATAGTAAAAGAAGGTGGAGAGATAACAAAAACTCCCCAAGAGACAATAGAATACTTACTAGGGAACTGTACCCAGAACAAACACCACTAGTCCAGGAGCACCAGACGGTGAAACGAACAGGGGATAAGATTATCAGTAGTATTCAAACGGAATGTCGAAGGGACGGAGAACATCCTGGAAGTAACGACACCCCATTTATCGAACTAGAAGTAACATTAGTTGTGGATAACCTTAGGAAAGATGTAACACTAGGACCGGACAAGCTTAAAACCACTGTTATCCAAGCAATCTTCAGGAAACACAAACAGTTCTTTTTGAATTTATTTAATGCCTGCTTTATGAACGGTTACTTTCCAGAAATATGGAAGGAATCAAGGGTAATACTTATCCCCAAAACAAGACCAGATGAGACATGCGAGGAAAGTAAATTTCGCCCAATAGTTATTAATTCCATCCTAGGTAAAGTTCTAGAGAAGTTAGTTAAGGACCGACTATATCATCACCTCAATAAAAATAATCTCTTTATAAATATCAGTACGGCTTTACTTATAATACATCAACAATAAAAGCTTTACAAGAAATAAAAAAGAGGGCTAGAAGAGCGAAACTAGACAAAACCAACACCTTAATCACGTCTTTGGACATTAAGAACGCATTCAACTCTATTAACACAGTTATAGTAACAAACACCTAGAAGAATACAAATGTTACAGTAATTTAATTAAACTAACACATAGTCTACTTACAAGGAGGAAGATTGTCTACGAAACTGACAATATTAAGGTCATTAAGCCATTAGAGGTTGGCTCACCACAAGGCTCACCACTTAGCCCACTTTACTGGAATATCACCATAGCTGACTTACTAGATAAAGAACTCCCATATGAAACCCACATCCAAGCTTTGGGAGATGATATAGTAATCATCGTTCAGTTTAAATCAAGAAAAGATGCATAAGAAAAAACTAACAGAGTATAAAAATAACTAATGACTGGGCTGTAAGCAAAGGAATAACAATAAATAATGACAAATCACAAGCAATGATAATAGGAAAACGGTATGGAAACCATCCACCTATACTCCAAATAGGTTCAAGCAGAATAAGAACAGTCAACAAAATGAAGTTACTCGGTGTAATAATAGATAATAAGTGAACATTTTTACCTGATCTAAAATATCTAAAAGAAAAAATAGCTAAGATAACATACAACCTGAACAGGACGCTAAATGACGACAAGAGTGCAAAACGAGAATTAGTGCGAGTTATGTATAAGAGGCATTGAAAGAATGCTTACCTACGCAGCACCGGTGTGGTACACTCGGAAGGCAACTATTTTAAGGAAACTACAGGCGATCCAAAGATTACCGTTACTAATGATAACGAAAGCTTTCAAAACATCAAACCTGACCTTAAACATTATGGCAAAAATCCCGCCATTGTATTTAAGAATCGAAAAAGAAAATGAACAATATGGAGTACTAAAAGAGGGCAAAACATTTTCATGTGACGACAAGCTATACACAAGTAATCAAATCATGAAAAAATATGATCTGTGGACAGATCACACAGCAAACAAAAGCGGTATTATAATCACTCCCACAGAAGATATAGTAGACTACCGTATATATACGGATGGTTCAAAGACGGAAAAAGAAGTAGGAGCAGCGTTTGTAATATTTAACGATAACAACCAAATAGTAAGAACGGAAAAATTTAAGCTCCCAGAATACAGTTCCAACAACGAAGCTGAACTAATAGCCATTAAAAATGTAATAGAATTTATAATAAGAAACAAAGCAAACAATAACCATCAACTATTTACCGATAGTTGGTCGGTACTGCAAGCACTAAAAAACCCACTTAACACATATCCAATAATTCACGAATTAAAACTAGTCCTTAGAGAGAATGCAGCAGTAAGTATAAAACTCAGTTATGTAAAAGCACACAGCTCCTCAATAGGCAATAATTTTGCAGATGAATTGGCGAAAGAAGCCACAAGAAACGAAGAACCAATTTTTGTTCCAATAACAAAATCATTTATTTCGAAGCATTTATATACAAAGTTAAACCAGGAGTGGAATAAGGTGTGGAATAAAGATGGCAAAACAAGTTATACTTATAGTTGGATTAAGAACTTAAATCTTATCCAGACCACTTTCCCACAAGCTTCTACTCTTCCCAAGCCCTGACAGGGCATGGTAGATTCCCGTTTTATTTTTCAAGATTCAGAATAACGCAGGCAGCTACATGCAAGTGTAGCAAAGATATAGAGAACTTTGATCATTATCTAACAGAATGCCCACTTTTAATAAATGAAAAACCTAGGAGAGCACTTAGAGAACAGAAAACCCAAATAATTAAGAAAGAGGTAACAAGATTAATTTTAGAAGAGATGGTTTTAAAAATTAACGAAAAATTAACGAATTCCTAGAAGAAACGCAGTTCTTCTGTCCCAAATTGAAAAACAACGTGCAAAGCATAAAAGAATCATTTGTTGTTGGAACGGGTCTTCCAAGCAGTGCATTCGCTGCAGCGGAGGTTACCGTCGCCAGTAGCTAGGGGAAAATGCTCCATTGGTTCTAACGTGTTGCAAAACGCACAAAGTGGGAGAAAGGCCAGTTCACAACGGCATAATTAAAGATTTAAATTTGGGGCGCGGCAACTAAATCTTATAACAGCGACATTGCAAGTTCACTATTGACTTGTGCGACACCTCCATGAGTACCAGGTGTCCTCGAGCTCTGGATCAAGGCAGTCGAATTGAGCCGTCAATCAATGGAGGCGAAATCTCCGAAACGGCACTGCAGTCGCAAAATTTATTGGCGGGGGGACCTCCATTCCTGAATGTTGTGGTACCGGGTCGCGCGGGACGAAATTCATGGGTCCAGAGTGAAAGAAATCGTCTTTTTTCAATTTTTTTTCCTGACGAACAGCTGGAACTATGTGCGGAACTATGACCATCGCACTCGCATGCGAGCGTCGCCTTAGTTGAGAATAAGTGCGCAATTGCAAAAAAAAAAAAAAAAACAAAAGAGAGAGAGAGAATATACGCCACTGAGAAAAGCGAATAATTTTTTTGGCCAGAGCAAACGAACTAATTATCTATGAATGCATAAAGGAATGTAAATTTAGCATGGTGTTAACGTGAGCATGAAAACAATCACCTCTCGCAAATTATGCAGTTTTGTCGTTCTTAAGCGTAGAGCTAGCACTTCCTTCAACACGTTGAGAGCATAATTAATCAGATAAAGGGTTACAATTAATGGGGATAAAAGCTTTATTAAGCTCATAGCGTTATTTCTCATTAGGAAAGCTAGAGTGAAAATCATGCACCCCTGCGTCTACTGACGACGATAGTTGTACGCGAAGCTTCCTCTCCCCCCCCAGGAGGCCGGCGGTAGTAGGTAACCCTTTTCGCAGGCCAAATAAAGATGTTGTTTCTCTCTCTCGTGATTGACTCTTTTGTTGGCCAATCCCGCGCTGCGAGTATGTTTTACTGTGGAGAATACCCGCAGCAACACTGAGGTGTGCACTCCGTAGGCCTAAAGTTTGGGTTTGCTGTGTACTGCGCGAATCGGTACCTGCTGCTTGGCCTTCGCTTCGACCATGTCAAATGAGGAAATCGGATAGACGCCGGCGTCATAACGCGAGGTACCGGGGTTCGATTCCGGCCACGGGAAGCGTTTTTTTTTATTTTACTTGCTCGACGATTATTCATTATCGTCGGCATAAAAAGTCAGCTTTCCTGCCGGGCGTACTGGTGTAAAATGGCATCAGTCAGGACTCTAAAGCTTCGCTTTAATAAAGACGCGAAAGTACTTCATATGCAAAACATGCTGACCAGGACCCAGGCCTCACTAAGAGCCACTTTATGGGTCGATCTAAGTGAGATAGCTTATACCGATAATTTAGGAGGGATGTCCGCCTAATATAAAGAGGGTGTCCCAGCTATCATGCACCAAGATTTAAAAAAAGAGCAATGGCGTTACTCGAATAAAACCTAGTCCGTAATGTTTGCAGTACTGTGGAGAAGGGGACAGTAATTTTTTCGTTAATGATACTTAACTAATTAATTGTAATTAATTATCTAACTCGAGAAATACTGTCCTAATCACTGAAGTGTCAATGAGGCACCTGTAGGTACCCACGAGGGGCATCTAACTGCGGTATTTTCAGTGACGAACTAATTTCGTACTCATTTATTCGGACTGATAAAGAAAACCCGCGAAATATGAAAAATACCACGTGACGGCGCCCCGCATTAGCGCGCATCGCAAAGCAATGCCCTCAAACAGGCTGCCTCTGAGTTAGCCAGTATGAGATGAACAAAATAAAGAAAGAAAAAATCCCGACCGAGTTTGTGCCTTATCTGCACACGCGCCCCGCGAATCTTGCTGTTGCTGCTCGTTCCATGCATGCCATTATCAAGGTGATGCGCTGTCTCTTCGGAAGGGGGACAGGCGAAGCAGCTTCTTTCAATCAGCTTATTTGGGGACGCTGCCTTACAATGCGCGCGGAAGCGCCGTCACGTGGTATTTTTCATATTTCGCGGGTTTTCTTTATCAGTCAGAATAAATGAGTACGCAATTAGTTCGTCGCTTGAAATACCGCAGTTAGATGCCCCTCGTGGGTACCTACAAGTACCTCATTGACACTTCAGTGATTAGGACACTATTTCTCGAGTTAGATAATTAATTACAATTAATTAGTTAAGTATCATTAAGGAAAAAAATTACTGTCCGCTTCTCCACAGTACTGCAAACATTACGGACTAGGTTTTCTTCCAGTAACGCCATTGCTCTTTTTTTACATCTTGGTGCATGATAGCTGGGACACCCTGTATAATGACTTCGCAGCGCAGCGCATACATTTATAAATTTTACAAGGCGTATTTGCGAATATATGAAGGAAAGCGGTGGCAACTAAGGTAGCTTCAATATCTCAGGAACACCGAACACCAGCAAACACCAAGACCACGGGGTCCTGGTCGTCGTCTGGCGAAGCGCCCTCCCGGAACCCCCCTCTCGGTTTCATGGTCAGCAAATATGACCAATAAGGTTTTTTTTCTGTCTCAAACAACATAAATCACACATTTACGTCATCGTTGTTGTTGTTGTGGTTGTTGTTGAGGTTGTTGCTGCTGCTGCTGTTGCTGCTGTTGCTGCTGTTGTTGCTGTTGTTGCTGTTGTTGCTGTTGTTGCTGTTGTTGTTCGTGCTGCTGCCGCTTGTGCGGCGGTTGTTGTTGGTTGGTTGGTTGGTGCCAAAAGAATCGCTCATACCCCCTCAAGGGGATGGGTCAGGAAAGGGGTGCTAACTGAGAGAGAAAAAAAACTGGACTCGAGATTAAAAGAAATAAAGTGAATGCACGAAGTACTCGGTTAGGAAATAAGTGCATATAAACGGGAATAAAAAATATTAGTAAGTAGACTGCCAGATAATGAGGTGCGACAGTAGTGAGGACACACCAACTATAAAATTAACACTAATGAATAAGGAAAGGATAGACAGAAGGACAGTCGTGAAAAGTACGCAAAGAATTAGAGCAAGAAGATACGGCAGTGAAAGAGAGGCAGTGAGCGGTTGTAGCTATTGTTCCCGTCGTCGCCGTCGTCGTCGTCGTCCTTGCTGTTGGTGCTGCTGCTGTTGCCCTGTTGTTTTTACTGTGACGATGCTGTTGTTGCTGCTGTTGTTGTGGTTGTCGCTGTTGTTGGTGGTGGTTTTTATGTAGTGCCTTGTTCCGAGAGTGCTCAAGACGATCCCTGAGGTAAGCCTGTCAACAGATTCCGGCCCACGCCCAATAAGCGTTAACCTGACCGAACCCCACTCACGCACTACAAGCGTAAATGCAAGCCTGCAAGGGCACCAAGATTTCCGTTCCACGTATACCTTCGGCGAAGCAGAATGGTCCGCACTCACTCCCAGCAGGCGCAAAGTTTAAGCAGAATAAACTGGAATTCGCCACGTAATTGAAGGAAAAGGAAGTAAATATTTGCCGTCACTATCTGGGTTAAGTTTTTCACCTCGCTCGAGCGTAACCAGGGGCTCCGGAAACGGCGATTCGGAGATAGGAGTTTCTAGCTTGCCCGTACGATGCTGCTCAATGAGCCAAAGGAGTGACTCGGTAAGGGGGTTTTGGCTCCCGACACCCACATGATACGATAAGCCTCACAATGTTATCAGCACAAAAACATTTTGCTAGCGTGTGTGCAACCGATCACGTTCAGCACTTGCGCTAGATCTGGCGCCTTGATTTTGGCCCTGAATCCTAATCTTTATATAAATAGGGAACTTACAGAGGAGGCCACCAAGAGCTTATGTGTCAGCGAAATGCACTTTTTTAACACTTTTGCACATGTCGGCTAGACAAACGCTGCGAATTTTTTCTTCGGGTCCTGAGCATATTGTCACAGTTTGTGCTACGAATCGATGCTCCTATCAAAATAATTTTATTTATTTATTTAATTTTTACATACTGCAGCCCCTCTTGGGGCTATAGCAGGAGTGGGTACATCGCACAAAACCATGCATCGAACAAGTTCAACAATGAAACAAAAGCAAAAAGAAAGAAAGAAAACACGGTAACGACGAAACCAGGCGTTCGAAACGCAACATAGAAGGAAGTATGCAGTTTTAGCGGCATGGTAAAGGGTTACAGTAGATCGACCTAATATACACATCTAAGTACAAAAGTGCACTCGTACAAAGGGGGAAAGGAAACAAAGCGGCGCATGTGCGTAGCTTACAATAGTTGTATTTTAGAAGGAAATGCACGCAAGTCTAGAGAGCGCACGTCGCCAGGCAACAAATTCCAACGCTCAATTGTTCGCGGAAAAAAGCTATATTTGAACGTGTCTGTGCGGGGATGATACGGGGAAACGTTAAGGGTGTGATTGCTTCTGCTCTGAGTGGGGTTTGCATATGTGACATATTTGTTAGATGATAGGCGATATGAACAGTGAATGATGCGGTGAAAAAAGGTTAGTGATTCTATTTCACGACGGGCAGTTAAGGTGGTTAGCTCTAGAGATACGAGGGCTGTGGTTGGTGAAAAAGTACAGTCATACCTGCGACAGATGAATCGGATGGCTTTCTTTTGAACGGCTTCAATTTTGTTAATTTCGCCTTTTCGGTAAGGGTTCCACACGGTGCATGCGTAGTCGAGTATCGGTCGGATTAGTGTTTTATACATCAGGAGTTTGGTGTCTTTCGGTGCTTGGCTGAGTGTGCGCCGTAGATAACCCAGTTTCTTAAATATATATTCGATGTGTTTCGACCAGGATAGGTTACTTGTGAAAATAATGCCAAGATACTTATATTCTGAAACTCATTGAAGGTTTATGTCAGCGGACGAGTACGTGAAATTAGACAGGGAAAGTTTGTGAGTAAAAGACCCGGATACTGTTTTGCGGAAAATTACGGTCATCTGCCACGTTTTACACCACGCGCAAAAACCTAGAAAACGACTCGTTTAGTTTTTGGTGACATAGCGGTGAGCTAATGGTGTCATATAGTACGCAATCGTCCGCATAAAAACGGATTTTAGAATTGATGTTACCAGGCAGGTCGTTTATGTAGAGCACAAATAGCAGTGGTCAAAGGACCGAGCCCTGGCAAACTCCAGAAGTTACGTTAGATTTATTGGATACGGAAACGTTAAATTCTACAAATTGCGCGCGATCTGAAAGAAAGTTTTCTATCCACTTGACCAAGACAGGGTTGTTTAATATGGCAGTTAGTTTGCATATCAGCTTAGTGTGAGATACCGTGTCGAATGCTTTGGAAAAATCGATGAAAATGGCGTCGACCTGCTCTCCGGAATCAAGTGAAGAAGAAATGTCGTGAACGAATTCTGTTAATTGCGTAACCGTGCTGAAACCACGCCTTAATCCATGCTGAAACTGAGATAATAAGTTGTGTTGTTCTAAATGCTCCACGATGTGTTTATAAATGATATGCTCCAGTAGCTTACAAGAGTAGGAAGTCAGTGATATTGGTCTATAGTTCGTAATAATATGCTTTTCTCCGGACTTAAATAAGGGAATTACTTTTGCCAGTTTCCATGAGCTAGGCACTATGCCAGTTTCAAGGGATTTCTGAAATATGACAGTAAGATATTTGGAAGCCCAAACGGAATAACGGACCAAGAACGCATTGGGAATGTCGTCCGGACCTTTGCATTTCTTAGTGTTTAAGTTTAATATTAGGTTGAGAACCCCCTCTTCGCTAACAAGAATGTCCGGTATTGATAAGAACGGGCTTGTACTATAAAAAAGAGGAACTTCAAGGTCGTCGCGAGTGAAAACAGACTCAAAGAACCTGTTGAAAGCTTCGGAAATTTCCGCAGGATCATTGGTTGTTTCATTGCCAATGGAAAATGACGCTGATGCGGCATCGCGGGGCAATATTGATGACCAAAACTTGCGTGGGTTATTAGATAATAGGGTCGGAAGTTCTACTCGAAAAAAGTGGTTTTTTGCGGCGTTTATTTTGATCCAGAGTTCTTCCTTTGCCTGAAAAAATCTACCGTCATCATAAGAGGAACGGCGTGACCTCGCCTGCCCCATCCTACGTACCCGACGTGAAAGATGCAAGATGCCACGGTTCATCCAGGGAACGTTAGTATTTTTCTTTTTTGTTTTGATCGGTACAGATTGCAGAATGCAAGTTTTCACCAACCGTTCAAAGAAACCAACTAAAGCATCAACATCGTTGCGTGTGGCGAGTGCTAAAAATGATTCAAATTTATCGGCTAAACAGTCGAGAATGGAAACGTCATCAGCACGGTTAAAATCGTGAAAGGAAGTGACCACGAATTGCCGTTTCGCAATCGAACACTGCATGGAAACTAGCACTGCCTTGTGATCCGAGATACCGTCGATAATTTCGCATTTACACACGTTATGTACCATATTTGAACTTACGAATACCAAGTCAAGGAGTGCATTATGCCGGGTGTAGCCAGTTACGATCTGGGTAAGCCCGAAGGATAACGAAAAATTTATAAGCTCGCCACAAATATTGGAGTCGCGGCCGTTGTGAGTCAAAGAAGGCCAGTCAACTCCAGGGGCGTTAAAATCCCCCATAAGAACAAGATGCTTGGTGCCGAAGTTGTGTGCGTTTGCGAACTCGTTAAGAGTGTGAAACATATCGAGGGCGGAATCCGGGGGGCGGTATATGACACCAAATACAATGTGAAGTTTGTCGATGTGAAGTTTTCACCATATTGATTCAATGCCAGAAGGACTAGGCAGGACTGAGAACCTTAAGTCCGACCGAAAGAGCAAGGCTACGCCGCCGCCTCGGGCCGATTCGTCGATCGACACGAACCACGACGTATCCGGGTGGTGTAAATTCAAAGTCATATATAGCATCGTGGAGCCACGTTTCAGTTATACCAATGATGTGTGGGGAATATGTCGAAACGAGAGAAAGGAAGTCGGGGAATTTGCGTGTTATGCTTCTTGCGTTAAGGTTGGTAATAGTTAGTTTGGGTGCAGAGCTATGGGGTAGTCAACACTGAGTTCCACGGACAAGCGGCGCACTAGAACTGCCGGTATCATTCAGGGGCGGCGATACGCCCTGTGAAGGAACTTTCGGAGAAGTCCCAAGTTTATTTGTAGCATGGCTATGGTAACTAGAGTCCATAACTAGAACATTCGATGCGTCGTTCCAGTTGTAGCGAACGTTGTCGATAAATACATGGTCATACACTATTTTAACTGAGGAGCCATTATTGTGAAAAGTGGAGGTCGCATGCCATAACTTCTTGCGGATAGATCGCACTCTAAAAGAGTAATCTTCCGAAATGCTGAAATCGGAGTCTTTAAGATGTTTGGCGTTCTTCAAGAGAGCCATCTTGTCGCTAAAATTTAGGAGTTTCAATATTGTAACGAGAAGACGAGGAAGTGGACAGTGCAACCTAGTGCGATGGGCATCTTACACCGACGAAGACTGTTGGAGTGGGATTATCGCTCGTGCTGTGATGGCCGAATTGTAAATAGCTTGCATCCCTTTCTGTAAATAGATCACTTCAGCATCGACCATGGTTCATTTCATGCGTCCTACCGCCACGTAACATGTTTTGGTGGAGGTGCGGTTCTGATCCCCTTCGTAGACCTCCAGCTACGCCCGTCTCGGATTCTGGAGTGACCACCTCGTTACAATATGATCGGACGCGCCAGCCTTTCACGCGGTTTGCCTTATCTATGTATGCGCTCTACGCGTGGAATTTCCATTTTCATTTTCTGCGTTACGAGTACAGACACACTAGACAGTATAGATTCGCCATTCTCGCTGGCGTCCTCTGGGAACCCGTGTAAGATAATATTATTTCGCCTGGATTGATTTTCGAGCTCGTCTATTTTGAGGCTGAGCTGTGCAATTGTTTTACTCGCCAAGGCACCTTCAGTGCGTAAGGCTTCGCAGGCAGTTTTCCCCTCGCAGACAGCTGTCACAGACTCGAGTGCCGCCACCCGTGATTCCAACGCATCGAATCTTGCGTTTAATTGTGTTTTTATGTCTGTTATATCGCTAGCGATTTGATTTTGGCTTGTGAGTAGCTGAGAAAGCATTGACAAAACGGTGGTATTTTCGAGCTCGTTTTGTATAGCACGGGCTGACGGAGTAGACAGTGTAGCCGCCTCCGAAGATGTATTTGAACTTGTCCTAGATCGCGTTTCGGGGCCATCTGAGTCTTTGAGAGGTTTATTGTTAGAACCAGGGCCAGGATTTAGTTCGATGTCACCACTAAGAATCAGGCGGCAAACATCATACAGCGCATGCGAATATAGCGACACAACACCAGTTGGGCAGATGGCGTGCGGCGTTTCGTTTTAAACCGCGGTAATTACATCGCTAATCAGTAGTTGCAGATTTAGCTCCCTCAGAACACGAAGTCTGACAGGAGTGCCGGAAAAGTTTCGGGCGTGTCGGTTCATAGCCACACAGAAAACAAGCGCAGTATAAACAGAGGACGAGGCGAGGACAGGACAAGAGGTAAGGGACGAGCGCCAGGACAAGCGCTAAGGGCTTATCCTGTCCTCGCCTCGTCCTCTGCTTGTTACTGCGCTTGTTTTCTGGGTGGAAGTCTGACAGGTGCGCTATTCAACGCACATGCATGACTTTCGCCCTGTGCAGTTTCTCAGAATCCCACCAGCAATGCTCCACTGACATTTCTAACTGTACACAGACATGTGACAGCAAAAGAAACTCCAAACCGCGCCTGGTTTCATCATATTCTTGACTCATACAATTGCAACAGCAAGTCTGGAAGTTAGAAAAAGATCAAGGAAAAAGTCTGTCACAGTTTTCAATCCAGCCTTAGCTGTTTGACAAACGTCGCCGAGCAGGGAAACACACCTCCTTTGCCGCCACATCACGCCAAACGCCACACATACAGCAATATTAGGTGCGAAGCCTCTTAGGGGCTGGGGCTGTTGGCGTCTCCTGTCGTCGTCGTCGTCGTCGTAATCGTCGTTCGTCTTATGTAGGCATGGTACTAAGACACCGGGAAACTCATTTACGCCTCGCGATGGAACGTAGCGCGTGCTAAAAAAACTAGGGACACTCGTTTATGCCTGGCGCTGGAGCGCTTCGTAACTCCTACTGAAAAAACACCGCAACACTCATTTACGCCTCGTGCTAGAGAGCTTCGCGCTTCAAAGACAAGAGACTTTTACAGCAAAGCAGTATACCCCTACCCCCAAGGGTTTCATCTCCGTTGGCAAAAACGCCAAGGCGCCAAGAATACACTAATACACTGCCTGCTTCGCTCCTCCCCAGGTTTCACGTGAGTGGTGATAGCCCGGGATTTTGTATGACGCTTCAAACTTTGCTTTATGGCCAACGTGCTGAATCAAAGAAGACAGCGGCACTTATGGCGGCGATTTTAGCTAGAAACTGCCTCTTCGTCGACGAACACCACAGCCGCAGTTACATAATGAACAATATTGTGTGACGAGTATCACGGCAATGACAGTTATATTGCGTTGTGCCTACTGACCGACTGATACAGCGAGCTACGTAGTGATCGCCTATCAAGCCCAGCTATAAGCTAAATACTATACCATCGCCTCATCTAGAGCCGTTTCGTTAGCCACATGGTCTATGGAGAAAACTGCTGTGAAGAAATGGCTCTGAAGCAATCTTTTAGAACTTCTTAAAGAAAGCGCTGCTGGTTTCCTTCCAGGGAAAACTTATAAACCTACAAATGGTATAACGCTAAATAAATTCGTGAAAAAAGGTAAAAATGTTAAATGTTATTTTAAAATCAGTGTAGCTGTGTTTCGTGCGTGCTTGGTCTACGGAAGAGCGGAACCGCGTCCTACCGTTGGTCTATATCAACTCATAGCGGACATGCTGGTCTTTCTAGTCATTTCGAATGTTCTCTGGGAGAGTTGTGCATTCCTCAATTATGATCAGCTACTAATTGCAAGTGGTCCTATTCAGTGCTCACACTGAGATCGGTGTATAACCAGTCGTATGGGTTTCACATCTTCTCAATGTTCTTGACGGGGATCTCTGTTGTTGAAAATACAACAAAATATCAAGGACAACACTTCTTTTTCGGAATTTCTAACAACACGGACAGCAACCGAACGAAGATTGTTCATTCTACATCGAAGAATTTCTCGCCAAAGAGCAGTAACCCTCGCGAATCGGCAAGTGGGAAAGAACAGGAGCTTTGTCAAGCATCGGCTGTGCTTAATTGAAAAACGGTTCCTGGATGAGTTGGACATTTTTTAACGATAAGATTTCAGAGCTAAGAGGACAACAACAGTGGAGGTGACAGTAAAAAAGCTCGCAATGTCACCTCGCCTGTGTTTCTCGGTTTAGCGCTTAAATCATGTCTGCTGGACTACCGTCAACACAAAAAAAGGCGAGTAGTCTGGCTCTAAACGCTATATCTGTCTAACAACCAAATGCTTTATTGTCGCGAATAGATTATAAAGGCATGAAGAATAGGAAGGCAAAAACAAACAAAAGGCGTGCAAACATCACAGGGCTATAGGAGTCCGATAGATATGTCATTTCCTTTAATAGCAGCGGCTGTGCTATGTGCTAATGGAGCGCTCTAGCATGTGTAACCGCTCGCATGTATGCAGTAGGCTTCCAAAAATTTCAGGAATTCGTTAGTACCATAACCTTCGATTGTTTAAGTTGTGCTTTCACATTTTTTACAGTGAAACGATTCCTAGTGCTTTTGTTAAACCATATATATATATAGATATTGTGAGTGTCCTCGGCCATTCCAGAGGTGTCGGTTAGTGGAGCCACCCTTGGAGCGAGGACTCTCAACTGAATACAATGCTCCTTCTTCATCTGTACCTTATCATAATCCTTAGCTGATACACCAAAATTTCGTCCTCATTTCTGTAGATACTCATCGTCACCTTGTGTGAGCACTGTTCCTCGCTCGAGTCCCCGCGTCCGAAGCCGACACGAGCCACCTTCTATGGACATGCCCTGCCCTTCAAACCTCTCGCCAACAACACCTCCGGGCCACAGGGCTCCATCCTGGGAGATCCTGGCGGTGCTCCCAGCCCACCCCTCTTTCTTAGCAGCTCTGGATAAATAAAGTTTTTACCACCACCACCACCCCCTGATCTACAGCGGTGGATATGGGGCCCTCATTACCGGTCTCTGCTGACGTTTCTGCGTGAAACAAATGTGATGTTGTATATCAAACTGTTATGCCGTAAGGCAAACTCTCGCAAAAAAAAGCTTCGAAACAGACGGTCGCCCTGAACATCGACCTTTCCAGTGAACCTTGTCCTCTTAATATATAAACAAGCTTGTAGAGCGAACAAATGACTACACCAACTCGCTGCGCTTACCTGGTGTAAAAGCAGCCGCCGCGAGAACCGAACGCCCGACGAAGGCCGATCTGTGCGTGACTGGATGAGCCCGTCAGAAGTCCCAGTTCCGCGAACAAAGGCTATCCTACGCGTTCGCGTTGCTCAAACGCTGCGCAGGCCCTCTGGAGCGGAAGATAACGAGAAAAAATACCTCCGCGGTGAATGAATCGTGCAGAGCTTCGTCCCCCTTTCCAAAACAATGAAGGGTTCTTACAGATGACGTTATCATGAAAAATGTCGACATGGCACTTATTTGTCATCGAACTCTGCTGTCGTGAGAGATACAGCCACTTTGTGCTATCTTTAATGGGGCAATATAGACGAAATACATCTTTGTTCAGCACGAAAAAACTAAGCTTGTGCAAATCACTTAGCCTCGTTTTATCCACGAAAGACTTTTCCAACAAAACAAATGCAAGAAATGCAAAAAAAGAATAAATGTTGAGTTACGGTGACGTAATATGGGCAGGAGTGACGTTATATGGGCCGGCACTGAAAACAGTTTTTAGTTTGTTACTTGTTTTTTAGCGTTCAAGTGACCTGGCAAGACAAATTTAGAGGCCTCACTCGAATCGCCTAGTCCTGTTTTTTGGCGGTGGATGAGGTCATCGGCCGCCAATTCTGCGAACAAGGTTCTGTGACGTCATGGAGGAATGACCGGAAAGTTGCTGCGGTGTCACTACGGCTTCAACTTTTTTTTAATATCTAGAATATTTGTTTGAATTCTGCGGTAAAATTGCTATCATTGCAATCAGGACGAAGCAGTGTTTTTTAACAAGGCAAACTTTCGTTTTGTTTTCGTGGCACTTTATAGAAAACTAGACGAGAAGCTGCAGAAATGCAGCTTGGCCATCCGGAGTTTTGTTAAGCCGGAGTTTATTTGATAAGGAGTGCGAGTTCACAACCGGACAGCGCTTGGCATTACAGTCACGCTCGACCGATAACCGTTCAAAAAGCGCCAAATACATTGTTTTCATCGCAAGGAGTGTAGAGAACGATTGCACACGCGAAAGTCAATGGCCCGGAAAACCCTACCACGTCGTCGCCCATTGCTGCTTGCAAGGTAAGCGACTATTTCTTTCTCCCGGGAAAGACAGCCTTCGGCCTTGTGTTATCCTCGCCGTGCCATGAAAGTGTGCTCCCACGCTATTCGTATGGCAATCACGGTGTTCTGATCCGCCCGTTCTGCGTCATTTCTCGCGCGTGCTTTGAAGGGCTACATTGATGTGCTATGCCTGCGGTAAAATATGGTTCGGGGTTACCGTAATGACGACTGGGCATCCTCAAATACAGCAATGCGTTCTTCAGCGTCTGGTGAAGTATCAAGAAGCAATTTAAACTTAAAAAAAATGAATTCCGGAGCATCTCTGCTCAGCGAAAGGGTAAGCAAGAGCTGTAACGCACTTTGGAGCAGCAATCTTCAAGTTGCGTCTGCTTGGACTCCCTTTTTCCGGGATTTGTTGAACCGTAGCAGTTGCCCATGCCGGCTTGTGTGGAGGCAATGAATGAATCTCTAGTTTACGAGCATCCTGTGCGGAGGTTATGGCATCTGCCAATCGCAGAGAATCCTTGGTCCAGGAGATCCTGTCTGCTTCTGGCTGCCTGAGCCCTCTCCATCAGGTTGAGACAGAGTATCCGAGCTGGCTAGACAAGCCATTTGGTACGCTTTACCCGTGCCATCTCTTCCTGGTACATTTCAGGTGTTTCGTGTTGCGTTAGGCAAAGTATAGGGTACTCGTCGCCGTACTTACAAGGTTCTCTTTTGCGTTGACTGCTAAAAAGACGTCTGTATCAACTGCGCAAATCTAGTGGTGCAGAACCTTACATTTTTCACACTACAGCGAGGGGAGCGTCTGAGCTATAGCGGGGGAGTGATGGCTTTTGTTTAGGAATTTACTACAGTAATCAACAATTACCAATAGCAATGAATGATGTGAAACCATAAAGCGAAGACGCAGTGGTCAAACCTCGTGTAATTTGTTTCGATATGCGTGGTTTACAGCCGCTTCACGGGGCCATGGTGCTTCCGCAGGAACCCTTTTGCCTTGAAGCTTGAAGTGAACGAGAAATTTTGAGCGTTGTTATGCCGGCCGGCGAACCAACTGTTCATCATAAATGCGCAGATTCCGCACACTTATAAAGTTGTCTTAGCAGGGGGAACTTTGCGTAATTTGTTTCTTGGGCGGAATATCTAAACTCAAACTAAGTCTCTTTGCCATTACCATCAAGCCCACGTTTCAGTATCGGAGCGGCCACAAAAACATTTACAACCTCGCTGGGGATTCACAGCCAAAAAGATGGGAAATTCACACAATTACACAGCTCTCTTAGTGGCAAAACGTGGTGTAATTTGTCTTAAGTTGCAATTATTAAATTGTGAAAAACCAGGGAACAAGACACGCAGTAAGGTGCTTTCGTGTGATTTTGCCATGAAGGGGGGAGGTAGCGTCAGCGGAGACAGTCCTTACTTACATTATGATTACGAAAATAGTATTACAGTTAGCACAGTTAGTCGACGAGAGGTTCTTAATGGCGAATGTCAACATTTCCTTGTAGAGTGTTGAGCGAGCGCTGGCCCCCGTATTTTAAAATATAATGGAGGCATGATATGACGCTACGAAATTTGCAATGAGGGCGGCTAAATAGCCAGAACACCTGTTCGTTGCGCTAATGACCTACGCTAAGGACGGAGTGATGACGCAAGGGCGCGTATAAATACACACCTTAAAAATAGTTCACCGCAATTCCTAACGGCAGCTCACAGAATGGTCGTTGGACAATGCAAAGACGATTGGCAGGTGTTGGCGTCCTTGTAAGCCCATCGGCTATGCAATGCTGAACGCGTAAAGTAGTTTTCGCATGAAGAGAGTTCAACTCCTTGGTTGGTGTTTCATTCCGCTTCTGACATGGGCGAAGGGTACAATAGTAGGACTGTTTATGTTTAGTCTGTACTGGCGTCCGTGAGTTTGGGCAGGGTACGCCGGGGCAAGTGTATATGGCACCGGCTACGCTGGTGTAGCAAGTACAGGTAAAGGGAGGAAGGAGAGACGGTGTAGCAATTACAAGGAGGTTAAAAGAAGAGTCCGGTTGGTGACGGTACAAGTGGAGAAGAATAAAATCGGAATGAAAGAGAAATAAAGGGTATTTGAAAGACAGGGGGATAAGTAAGGAGGGCAAGAAAGAAGGAAAGAGAAAGTACAAAAGAAAAACCCCGGACAAAAAGAAGTCATAAAACATGGCCGGCAAACAGGCGAAATTAACGTACGAAGGGCGATTCACGCTCGTAATGTTCCTATAACCATTCAGACAAGACTGTGACCTGCAAAAAACGCCGTAACGCTTCTTTCGTAGCCTCTTTGGGATTGCGACGGGCAGTGCCTGCGACACGAAATGGTCTTTGCACACTGTGTCGAGTTTCCGAGCGCTGCTCAGAGGTAAAAAAAAAATGCGCATCGTTGAATCCACCTACGCATCCACAGCAGTGTGTATGCAGATGAAGTATGTATAGGCCATCAACTTTCACAAACAAGTAGCACTGGTGACACGGTTGATGCATGTACATATCGCGAGTGCAACGTTCACCTTGGACACATATTAGGTAAGACAAAAGTGCTTAACCGGGGTAGCAGTGTTTTTTTTTATTATTGAAACCAGAGTGTTTTATTTTGCAAGGATATAAATTGCAGCCCCTTCATCTTGAATTTTAAAAAAACAAAGCATTGAACACAGGTGATATAATTTTAAAGAAATATCAACACGCTGCCCTCGCGAGAGCGCCTGTGAGAAAACCGCCGAACTGTTATCAAACGCGCCCGGTTCACCTGAGATAGAAAAGAACGCGGATAAAAGACGCTTCCTATTACAGGAGTTCGACGGCTGGTGGCCCATTCTCCCGATCACTTGAACCATGCTACAGCTGCCGATAACAGTGGCACAGTTTTGGACTGTTTCAGTCCCTCATAGCAAGCCACTCCCCCCTTCCAATCAAGTTGACTTTGTTGTACTTGACCGTGCGTCTACGTTCTCTTGGTCACCAATAAACTTGTAGTAGTCGTATCATACGGTCCCTTTATCAGACAAGACGAAGGATCATTCACTCCGAGTATCAGCAGTGTTGACGGGTAAGTGGAGACCCATTCATCTAAGAAAATCTGTAGCGCAAAATTACACAAAGGCTACTATATCTTTCGCTACATATTCGCAGAGAACACTGCAAGTGTCTTCACTTAATCAAGTAAATATATGCTTCGAATCTTTTAAGCAACCTCCGGAGGGGTCTCAATTTTTTTATAATTCATTCAGGTACGTTCCCAGCGCGCAGAGAAACTCCGGCATTCTAAACTTGTCAACCAACCTGTTTCTGGCGCTTGATCGACGTCACTGAGAAGGCTGCTGAGGTTCCCTCCGTAGTCCAGGTTCGCTAAGCCGCCATCACACGGGCGTTGTTGTCGCCTCCCGACCAACTTTTTCTTCGCCAGTAACAAAGGCTGTCTTCGGAGAAGCTTCCGTCATCTTTCACACGCGTCAACGCCTCTTTCATCGCGTCGCAGGAAACCCATACCGGCTGCTCACGTTGCCCGCGTTTTTTTTTCGCGCAAACCCGAGCAGCCGACACGCACCGCCGCTGAGACACGCGGAAAATGGGTCGTCCCGACCTGTCCCGGACGCAGAGGGCGCTGCGTACGCGCGTGGTTACAAAAACGATGTAACCGCTGGCGGCGCACGCACATCCAATAAGCAAACCGGTTCCATTCCTAGAAAAACAACACTCGGCGTTGCGAGTACGCGCGTGCCGGGGTCAATTCATCTTCGTCCACTGTTTTGCGTTGGGCGCGGACGCGGCAACACTTACGCGCCGGAAAAACTCCACCTTACGGAGACCGGACGTGCGTACTGTGAAAGACGCCGCCCAGACAGTGGATCACGAGCTCACGGAAACGCTTGACTTCCGTATGAGAAACGTGCCAAAGGGGGCAACAAGTTTCTGTTTGATAACGATTCATCGGTGCGTAAAGGGAGTCAAAACATCTCAGAAATTGCAACTGCTCCCCTCTCCCACCTATGGGATGCGACTTACACCGACAGCTGCTGCGGGTGGCTCTGCGATTGATTGATTGATTGATTGATTGATTGATTGATTGATTGATTGATTGATTGAAGCTTTATTTACGCTTTGTAGAGGAACATGCAAAAACAGTGCTCCACCAATACCCAAGGCTAGTTAAGAGTCAACATATAAAATACATTGGAACTTCGGTCACAGTAAACCGTACCTTGACTGTCCATATGAAGAGGATGGAGTATGATGACTACCCAAGGACAATATTTTGTGTGGTCCGTCCCAAAACTCTCGCTTTCAGAACGTGAAAATAATCAAGAGGGAACTCATCCAGGAGTTATCGAAGTGTGCTTAAGCACTTGCTCGTGTTGTTTGACACGTTGCGCGAAATTGAGGTGACTATGTTGTTTGTGGCGACTGGAACTTTCACTATTTGGTCCACGATACCAAACTGCCCGCGGTGCATTAGCCGCTTTACGGTCACGGACAGGGAAATAGAAGAAATGAGTCCCTCGCTGACTTCATTCCACGCCGGGAGATTCGCGCGCGTACGGCGGGTACCGTAAGCCCGTTGCTGCGAAAGGGGCAAGGAATCCTGCCGTCGGGACGGTAACCTTTCCGTGTGGAGCACGGCAGAAACTTTCTGACGTCTTCGTCGGGGAATTCTGGACGTGCAATACTTGTGCGACGGCGTGCTTGCAACATCGGATTGAAAACCCCCTTGTTCGCGGACGTCACACGAGGTTCCGAATTTGCCTTCGAAAATATTTTCTGAAAAGTACTTCCGCGCGGATGCTCTCACTCTTGTTTCTGATGAGTGATGAGGTGCGTCGGTGCGTTCCTTGTGGTGTTATTCTGCGTCTTTGTCAGATTATTCCTTGGACTTGTCCCTCATCCAACCGACCTTGTTTTTCCTGCGAAAATTCGATATTTCGCGGTTTCGTCTCTCGTGACTGGTCGACGTGCAAGTGATCTCTTTGCTCCAGATGATAGGTATCACACACGTGCACTTTTGCTTACTCTGCATTGTAACTTTCCCTGTAGGGTAGCTGTCTGGATGCATCAACATACCTCCTTTCTCCTTCTTTTGCTCCGTCAGTGTTGGTAATAGCCATGGCACTTCGCGCCTGCCTCAGTTGCTTCTTTCGCAGCCGGCACGGTCGTTGTCGCTCGGCGTTTCCACGCCTTCGTTTATCAGTGAGCGTGCCTGTGGCAAACATCAAACAATCGGTAGATCATCTAGCGTAAGCCCATGACATCCCGAAGTTTACGCGAATTTTGAATGAATAGATTTCTCGGTTAGGTCATGCGTTTTTTCTGCATTTCTTTTTTTCTGCCTTCCACATTTCCCACTCCCGTTTGGGGAGGGTTGCCTGCCCCCCCCCCCTCCCCCTCTGCTTCTGCCGCACCCTTCCCTCTTCCTTGTTCCTGAAATGAACTCCTGTGTATGCCCCTGACTTGTAACAACTCACCTGCCACTGACCAGGCGCGTATTCATACGTGCTGCATTTGTGAAAAGTTGGTTGAGAAAAGATAGCCAAGCGGGATTAGGACATTCAGGAATTCCTTTCTGTCCCGCTTATGTCTCAAAAGTTGCGCCGCTGTACCAGGAGGCAACGAAGCGAGTGACCCGTCCTCAGGAGTCAGCGGAGGTAGCATTCGCAAGCTGTCTGCGACCGCCTGGCCGCATGATTGCCGAAGTGGGGGATTCATAGCCGGAGATGCAGTTAAGGCAGACCTGCATGCTAGTTTACTAGGTTCTGACCTTCGTGCAGGATTTCCCGAGGCAAGAGATGGGCGGTTTAGTGTGATCTTGGTGGTTCAAATGCTTTAATGACGAAGTCCAAGAGAACGCAAATAAACAGGGATAAGGATGAATCAGTAGCACAGAAACTGGGTACATTGCACTAGCGCAAGGACGGAACACAAGAGGCAGAAAACACAGGACGAACGCTATACCTCAACTGAGATTTTTCCAAGATGCACATACACACTGCGTCTTCGGCGCATGCGCCAGAAGGAAGAAAAACAGGAAAGAGAGACACCTTAATCGTGTATAATGTATTCGAGTTATTCTTTGCTTCAGGAACCACACTTCTTTTGTGGACAATGCCACAGAAGGGGTACTGATACACGCGTCGCCTTCTTGGCCAATGCAATATACCTCGTAGATTTCGCGTTCGCGTTTGCTGCTTGACCTACTCAAAACCTGCGTGTTTTCCCATGCTGGAGTGCATTTGCACCTGCGACAATGCTCGACCAAGTGCCCCCTCCATTACAGCCAATACCGCTGAGCGATGCTCTCTAAGTCTGTCGCTCAGGCATCGCCCAGTCTGCCCAATATAACATTCAAATCCCAAATTCCAAAACCCCCTGTAGGGTTCCGCTCTAAAAACGGGTCAATGAATAGCAACACGTACAGATGCTTCGAGATACATCTAAACAATGCCCCCTGCCATGAATATTTTTCTGTTGCAATTGCTCGGAAAGGCATTGTGTGTTTCAAAGGATTCATGGCAGGGAGCATTGTTTAGATGTATCTCGAAGCATCTGTACGTGTTGCTAGTCATTGACCCGTTTTTAGAGCGGAACCCTACAGGGGGTTTTGGAATTTTTGTCGGAGCAGCACATTTGCGGAGAATGGTTTTATGCCTTTTCTGTGGACGTCGAATATCTTTTTAATTGGCTGACTCAGAATGCGAATATGCGTGCGGTCGGAGACTGCATAGATGACCTCGGGTCGATGGACTTCCAGAATTCTGCAGGGGTGTCTATTGAGAATTTTTCCAGAATTGACCAGTTTTTATCCTCCCTCCACTGGTGGCGCATTCTAGTGACGGATACGCTGTTCAGAGGGAAGTAATATGTATAATTCTTGTATAGCACCGAATTTAAGCAACTTCGCTATAGCCTAGTTTGACGAACGTATTGTCTCGTGCCTAGACTCAGCAACTGTTGCCAAGGTTTTTATATATGTCGATCACTACCTCGCTCTTTTAAAAGCGGTACAGCCTCAACAAAGAGCCCCTGTTGTTAAAAGCCTGCTTGACGTTTTTAGAACAAATGCGGAAGGACTTGGGTTGACGAATAAAGTGCCACAAAACGGGTCTTAGCAGTACCTAGATATATGCATATACATGAACCGTGAAAACCTAGGATGTAGGTATAATCCGCAATCTAAAAAGGAGATTTTGACTTATAATTCGGCCCAATCAGAAATTATAAAAAAAAGGAATAGCGAAAACCTGCCTGCGCCTTGCTCTAGATAAGCGTGTGTACACCAGGTTGTCATTATCGTCAAGACACAGGTCAAGCGCTTAAAAAGTGCCAGCTTCCCTCTAGAAATCATTGCCAGTATGGCGGAGAGCCTTGTCACCAAAATAAAAGGCGTCAGAAACATTGCTGAGAGAAATGAGCTGTCTGAAAGAGTTTGACCAGTGGGGTTCCCTTACATTTGTCAGCTCTCACGTCGCCTCAAAAAGGTGGCGTGAAAACGCGGAGTGTCCGTAGTGTTTTCGGCTCCCCACAAATTGGCGCAAACGCGTCAGAAAGTCAACTGCGAAACGGAAAGGCGTGAGTGCTCAAAGAAGCACGCCACGCGCTTTGAACTGGTGGGGCCTATCGCGCTCCGCTGCCCTGGAGTAAATGTTATATTGGGCAGACTGGGCGATGCCTGAGCGACAGACTTAGAGAGCATCGCTCAGCCGAGCATTTTCGCAGGTGCAAATGCACTCCAGCATGGGAAAACACGCAGGTTTTGAGCAGGTCAAGCAGCAAACGCGAACGCGAAATCTACGAGGCATATTGCATTGGCCAAGACGGCGACGGGTGTATCAGTACCCCTTCTGTGGCATTGTCCACAAAAGAAGTGTGGTTCCTGAAGCAAAGAATAACTCGAATACATTATACACGATTAAGGTGTCTTTCTTTTCTGTTTTTCTTCCTTCTGGCGCATGCGCCGAAGACGCAGTGTGTATGTGCATCTTGTAGAAATTTCAGTTGAGGTATAGCGTTCGTCCTGTGGTTTTCTGCCTCTTGTGTTCCGTCCTTGCGCTAGTGCAATGTACCCAATTTCATCAAACCATCTATCCTCACCTTCCCTTCTCAACGACACAGGTAATTATTGCAATGGCGTCATTGATGGCATTGAGTTCAGTTTTTAAACCTGCAGCTCCTTTAAATACACTACAGCTCTGGTGGGGGCCAAGGCAGGAGTGCAACACACTCACAAAACACCCAAAAGAAATGCGGAGAAGTACAGTATATCAGTCAAAATGGCATAATAAATTAAGGGAGTAGAGTCCTGGCAACAAACGTGCATACCTTTGACGTCAATTCTTGTTTATAAATGTTAATGAAATAGGAACATTTTTAAAGTTTGTTGGTGAAAGAGTCAAATTTTGGGGTGGTGCAAAATGTTAGTTGATGATTTCGCCAGCCTAAGTATTTTTTGGCTGATGCTACCTGCGGGGGGATCTATTTTAGAGTACGTAAACCTCATACGGCGAAGGGAAAAACAGGCTAATTAGCAGTAAAGGAGGAAATCGCTTAAACTGGCAGTAAAAAAATGGCCGCGTATCTGCTCCTTTCGTTGCAAATGTCGACGCGAGAAGATAGTCGACTGGCGCCTCTGGCAAGTAAGTGCACCCCTTCTCTTTCCCTCTCACTTCTCATACTGTTCCGTTCCAGTACCGTTTCTTCCAATGTAAGCACGCTAGACGTTTGCTCAAGTACATTTAAATTTCCGCGTTTTACTGCTCTAAGTCGGGTGCCTTGATGCCAGCGTTGCCTACGTCAGAGACACGCATGAATCGGGGCACCCGATAGGTTTCGGAACGCAAAACTTATCAAGTGGAACCTTTTGTTGCTGCTGCCATTTGATTTTTTTTAATTCCGCCAGGTAGCCCGGGCAACAGCAGGCGTCGGTTTTCGCATTTGATGTAGTATTTTATTTCCTATCGCAGACAGCAGGCATCCGTAATTTTTTCATATAAAGGAACACTGCAAATATCACTCATGTATTGATTTTCTGTCTTATATTTGCGTAATGTCTTGTTCGTGTTCAACAATGTTGACAAATATGAACATTAACACCGGACCTAGACGTTTAAATTTGGCTGTGAATATATGACTATTGCGCAGCCAGAGTGGCTTTGGCCGGCTAGCTGAATCGAGTGACAGGCAGACACACAGACAGAACGACAGGCCAAAATTTTCCCGTTCAAGTACACCAATAAAGTCTACCGGCTTTAAAAAAGCGAATACCTTTTTCTTGGTAGGTTGCTTTTATTTGTGTGACGCCCTTTTTGCAATGCTTAGAAGGAAGCAAACAGTTCTCGAGAACCCCGGGAATGCGTGAAGCTTGCTTGCTTTGTTCGGTGGCTCCTGAGGGCCCGGCGAAACTTTGTACACCGAATTATTGCCCACATAACGTTTTTCCAGTTTGCCGAAAACTCTACGTAGGCGTGTTTGATTGCATCTTTAGCCATCTTGTGCCTTAAGACATTGTTTACAAAAAGGGAAACCTTGGTTCCGTGCCCGCTGTTGCTGCGCTTGGAAGCACGCACCCGAATTCTTTTCCTGCATCGTTGGTTGCCGCACGTTTTCAAAACACGTTGTTGTTGATGTTGTTGAGGATTTAATTGGATTGGATATTCAATTTATGTTCAAATTCTCCCGTTGGCGCACACAAATTTTGTGCCTGTTTGGTTCTAGCTGTCAGATTTGAAATTGATTTCTAGTGTCAATCAGCGCAGGAACGACTAAGGCAAATGTAGAGACACGCATGGGACCAGGGCCTTTTCACGCGCTGGTTTACATTACGAATAGGAAGGAACCCGCCCAACTGGCTTTGCACAAAGCCGCTTAGTTGCCTACGATAGTTTCAATATAAGCAAGCAAAGTCAGAAAACTCCGTTTAACGCGGCAAATTGTCGTGCTTTGGTGCAAACAGGATTGCAGTTACGAAAGAAATGTTTGAAACAGGCGCCAGAGGGCGATCATTTATTTATTCGGATTATAAACAAGAACTGCTATCTATCTGTTGTTGTTGAAGTACGCCGTAGAGATTGTCCGTGTCGTCAGTAAACAGCGTTGCGGGTGGCTGAGTTCTGCTACAACCAACATCCAACTTGATGGCGCAAGGTACAGCGTTAGTCCAATAGACTGCCTGCAAAAATACACGGACGAAAACTGAATGGAAATTTGTCCACAAATTTCATAATGCAGTTTAATGCCGTTAACTTCCTGTAATCTGATGAATCCGGGTTATAATACCATGGTCACTGAGATTAAACTACAATTGCGAGAAATCAACAATGTGGAGAGGTTTCGAGCTCATGGCACTTATCTAAGTCTCACGTTTACATTAACTTCACCATAAAAGATGAGATTAAGCTTAGATGTTGGTAGTGAGGTTGAAGTAAGGTCGAAGGTCGCATGGTGCAGTTTACCGGGCAGCGTGTTTTATAACTTGTAGCGACTTTTTCAGCTAATGAGGAAACAAAACACACAATTATTTCAAATCAGTCACACGAAGTTTACAATAATCATCTATAAATTAGCTAAGTTAACTTTGCGCCTTAATAATCACCCTTTAACATGGTCACCCATTAACACGCTCCGCTTCGCCGAGCGCGCGGCCCTGCTTCCATGTGGATAAAGTATAGCAGAAAAATGGGATCGCTGTAAAATTGCACAATGTTTGACACTGCACGATTCAATTGAACGGTAGTCGCGCGACGTTTAAAGCACACTGCGCGAAGCACTAAGATATTTCCTCACATATTTTGGGTAAGCCGTTCAGCTGGTCGCCATAAATGTTCCTGACCCGGGACCACTGTGTGCATTGTAGGCGCTTTGCGTTACATTGCGTCTCTGAATGATATTTACATCCTTCAGGCTTGGCTCATGGATGGCTGAATCATGTGCTTGTTCGAGGTTAAGGTGACGTAGAGTTTTGGGTGGTCCATGATGTGAGGTCAATTGCGTTAAGTTACGTCAAAGATAGGTTGCCTTAAGGACTACAACCTCAGAAGCAAGGTTGAATTTAATGTGAGGTCGACAGAAGTGATAAGGGCTTGAGGTGAGTTTAATGGGGTCATTTGCCTGTCTTTGATTACAATTGCCGGTGCTACTTTTACCACTCGATGGTCATTTCTTTGTGAATTGCTTGATATCTTCATATTTGGCTGCTTGCTGAGTTATTGACTACCGAGTGCATATACCCAATGCAAGAATAAGCGCAGGATTACGGCCGAGCATAATGGCTCCAGACCGTGCCCGCTGCCCCTCAAGCTCTTCGGGCGACAACAGCGCACGCGCCCCTGAAGCACACACACCTCCAGGAAACGTGCTCTTCTATACTACGGACGGCTGTTGCCATAAAGTGAATCTATCGAACTCCTACGGGTGTATACGTAAATTGTAAATCAGCCGCCCACTTGGCACACCAAAAAACGGTGACCATATCCATTCCCTTATCCAGGACGGGCGCAGCTAGGACTTTTCGCAAACTTGCCCGGGAGACCATGCTATCCAAATGGACTACCCAAGAGTTCACGAGCGCTCGTATTCATGGCCTGTACCCGCATCTTCACCGTCCCCTTCCATTAGGCCTCCCACGATCTAATGCAACCATTCTTTGTCGTCTCTGGCTTGGAGTCGCATTCACAAATGCTTACTCCTATTTGATTGAAATGGCAGCCTGTGAGGCGTGCGAAGTCTGTGACACACCAGAGGAGACCATAAGATATGTTTTATTCGAGTGCCCACGTTTTTCATCGGAACGAGGCCAACTCTCTCCAACTCCGAGTACGGAAGCTAGACTCTCAGCACCCGTTCTCTGAGGAGAAAATCCTGGGCCACTGGCCTTCTCCGTCATCTACGTACAAGGCGACAAAAGCGCTCCCATGTTTTCTTAAAACGACGGAATTGCACAGAAGACTGTAGCACAAAATACTGCCCTCTATGAACTCACTGAACTTTTTTGTGTATAGGGTCCTACCGCTGGGCGCACCACTTTACGCCATGTCTGTACCTTTCCCTTTATTTTTATGTTTTCCTCTTTTTCCTCACTCTTCCCCTTTCCCCCGTGTACAATAGCATACTAGGCCGTCGCCTGGTTAACATTCCTGCCTTTCTTTTACCTTTTTTATCTCTCTCTCTATTTTAAATCATCCTCTCGCTGAAAATTGCCAGCTCATCCAGGCGACGGCATTACACTGCCACCGATTGGACGTCATTCGCAACTCTGAGATTACGCACGCTAACTAGCGGCTACCGCGAGCAACCCAGAAATCAAGTCCAGTTTCTCTCCTCTTCTTGATGCACCGCTAGCGCAGTGCTTGCAGGACCCATTCATGGCCGGAACCGTCCAACTGTGAAGTTAAAATTCCCCCGCACAAGGGCTAGGGGAAGAAAAAGTAAACTTTTATGTGTATTTAACGCGTGTCCTTTACTTCAGCGTGGTCGTCCGAGTGTGCGTTTTCAGCAGTTCCCGTAACAACCAGGATTTGTCTCAGAGAGTGTTGCAGATGAATACTTTGAGAATAGAAAATAAAAAGCGGGGGGCACTGTAATTTGATAAAAACATCTTGCTCCGAATGGCTCACTTTCTCTCCTCCCTTCTTTTCTGTACACCTGTGTTCCCCATTCCTCCCCCCCCCCCTACCACCACCACCAGCAGGCGTTCCGGTGTCCACCCTTAGGTGAGACAAACTACGCCTGTCGGTGATCTTTCCTTTCCTTGTTAACAATAAATTCATTCATTCATTCAATGCCTAACACCTACAGGTCGCGGTGGCTCACTGGTCAAGTAGTTGTGCCACTGAACCCGAACACGCCGGCAGATCGCGACCACGGCGGTCGTTTTCTGAAGGAGGAAAAAATAAAAACGCCCGTCAGTCGATCCCCAGTGGGTCTAATTTAATTCGCAGAACCATAGCCCAGGTGTAGCGTCGGCCGTTTCCTTCCCCGTCCCCCAAATTTGTTTAAAACTACCTCCTCCTAACAAGCACTGATCTACTTGGTAATAAACAACAAAATTAAATTATTTAATAACGCAAATGTAGTTTGCGTGTTGCAAAAAAAAAAACGAAAAATTTGCGGAGTCGAGATTGGGGCCACCGGAGCCATTACCACTGCCACTAGGCATAACGCTGCTATCTTGAGGCGGAGACACAGCAGGAATGCGGACCCTTACCGGCCGCGCAGGCGGTCATGAGCGAAGCCGTCCACCCGGCGCACAAAGCCCGGAACACGAGCTTGGTGATGTCGTCCATTCGCGTAGGGCACAGCACGCTCAGGCCACCCAGCGTGGTTCCCAGCGAGCCGAAGTTGGCGAAGCCGCACAAGGCGTACGTTGAGACCAACACCGACCGCGGCTGCATGCGCGAGCCAAAGGGGAGGCTTGATTCGCAGCCGTCTGGTGTACGTGACAGTGGCGTAGCCAGGTTGTGGGGGTTCGGTGTCAGAACACCCCCCGAAATGTATGCATGCAGAAGAATCACATTGTTTCGGCACCCGGCGCTGTCTCTCTTTGTTTCTTTCTTTTTGTTTGGCCGTTGGCGTATAACACCCCCGAAGTATATTTCTGGCTACGCCACTGGTACGTGATACGTATGTATTGTGCCCCGAAGTTGTATCGCCACGGATAAACGCAGTCACAAGATACGAGGAACCCATAGTAGCATTCACCAATTGACACCGGATCCGTTACACGCGTCCTGCATTGTATACACATCCTTGCCCGTCAGCCTGCTGATCGGTGCAAACGTCGAACAATGACACCCCGAATCCTAAACATACTTCGAGGGCCGTTGTTTGTAAAAGTGAAAGTAAGTTCCGGTGAAATTTCGCGTGTACCAATTGCAATGTCCCGGAAGCGAGAGGACAAAAAAGGGGAAAGTTGTCAAAAACGCAAAAAATGAGACAGTTCCTCCGCATCTCGCCCCTTATAGGGTCGTTCATGTTCAGTAGCCTTCATGGTTGTACTGTTCCGACACAAACTACACAAACCCTGCATACGTCAATTCAGCTCCAGCACGGTTGCAACGCTGTGGCAGTTTTTTTTTATTTATCAGTTAATAGTCAGCTGCACCTGGAGCCTTCTCGCTGGACATTGACTGCGGCCCATAATCCCAATGCGATGAGGACGTCACAGCCGAAACGTCCATGATACTCTTCCTGCAGCTCCTTTCCGCCGCGGTCAATCCGTGCCCAGCATTTGTCACCCTCGCCTTAGCGAATCAGCAAATTCGCTTAAGAGCCCGAAGACAAAATAAACTAACCAACCCCTTCCCATAGGAAAACAGGGGTGCGCTTGAAGCTTGTCACCGTTCAGTACAAACCACAAACCACAAAACTCAAAACCCAAACCAATCTTTAACCAAACCTAAACCCATACACAATCGACCCAAACACAACCGTCAACCCAACCCAAATCAAATACCACCCAAGTCCCTGGCCGTGTTTGACGTTATCTTAAAAGAAAACCATAACACACCCACACCAAATAAAAAAAATCTTCCTCATCGCATGAAGAATCCCTTTATCACCTCATCACATACAAATTAAATTCCCTTCCGCTGGTGTGTCTGCTATCACGTCATAGTTCTCGGCTACTTTCAAATCAACCGCTCATCTCCCGGCATGCATCGCGGCCTATCAGAGGAAGCGTCCATGCCAACGGCGCTGCGGTAAACAGAGACACGAGTCCCCAGCACGTCCACTTAGAATTAGCCGCTCGTCTCAGTGCGGCTCCCCACCATGGGGAGCGTTTTTAGCAGAGCCGTTTAAGCTTTTACCTCCGTCGTATAGCGCTACCAGAAAAAAAAATACCAAAACGAAAAGCCGAGTGCGCGTGAGCGTGCGCTCGTAAGGAGCGCCCAGCGTAGTTGTCTTGCGCGTGGGCTTGCGCCATGTGAGGAGCTCGCAAGAAATACCGAGCTCACGTGAGCATGCGCCTCGTGAGAAGCGCTCGGGGTCGGTCAGCTCGAACTTCCAGAACACTCTGCCCAGCGTTTCCTCGCCAGTTCACGTGCGTTCGCGCCTGAAGTGGGAGGCACTGACGGCAAGTTCACGATACAGACGCCGAGTTCGGGAAGCCGCTTGCCGCGGGTTCTAGTGCGTGCTAACGCGGTCCACTCTGGGAGAGATGTGAAAGACAACGGACAAAACGATCCGGACCTGCCAGTCACGGAGAACTTTCAGCAGCAAGTCCGTGTGAGGTGCAACAGCCTGGTCTCCGAAGAAGGGACCGGAGCCGTAAGTTCTGCTGTTTCTCTAGCATTGCGCCACTGAGTGCAAGTTGAACTTTTTTTTTTTCTTGAGGCATTTGTTTATTGAAACGCCGTACCAAGTGTCCACGACACAAATGAGTCAATACAAGCTTCGATGAATAACAGCAGGGGGAAGGGGGGGTGGACGTTGAGGGGAAGGTGAGGTTACTTTGAGGCCGTCTAATGGTGCCTCACCCCGTATCAGCAATTCTCTATTCCACATACTGGGCAATAACCACCCTTTCCACATATTAGAGTGTCGTGGAGAACTCGGCATCCTCGTGCGTAAGCCGATGCTCCCTCCCCTTCCTTCCGAGAAATAAAATCATGTCTCACGTTTCAAGTTAATTTCAGACATGCAACGTCACATGATTGAGGAGGAGGGAAAAAGCCGCAGTGCAGCAGCTTGGCGATGCTCCCTTTCTCTGAGCTACATCGGCAGCAAGAGTCACAGAGAGCAAGTAGCAAGAAACAATGCACCAATCTTTCATGCGCCACGGCATCAATTTTTTCCTCTGTCAGACGCGCGCGACATCACGTAACACGACATCACACATCGCACATTAAAGAAAAGTGGGAACGTAAATTTCGCAGCGCAGTTTTTTGCGCACGTTCTCGTCATGATTTCGTCCTAGCAGCGTGTACATCGAAGCAGTGCTAGCCAAGAAAGCGCGAAAATACTCCGTAGTAGCAACGCTGGAACAGATGGCGCAGCGACTGAACATTCGTAAATATGGACAAAGACAAATGAAGGAAGCTCACACTAACGCGTAAGACTTGAAGGTAGCGAAGCTGTACGCAACCTTCACGACCATCAAGAAGGTGTAAGTCCACGATTGCAGCCGATTTCTTGGCAACCGGCAGTCGTGGTAAATCTCCCTATGTGGGTATGCTTGGCTTGACAAACGGGCGCCGGGGGCGCTGGGCAGTCGCCGCGAGCCACGCACACAGGAATGCTCGGCATTATGAGGTTTATAAAGGGGGGCCCCAACACTGTGGGTTCCCCAAGTGGCTTGGGGCGCCGTACTGGGCATGCGCGAAACCCAAGCCGTCCTTGAGGTTTGGGGTTTGCGTTTAGAGCCTGCGCTGTTTTGCCGAAATAGCGGGCCCCCAAAGCTAGCCCCAAGAGGATCGTGCGTTCCTTGCGTCGCCCTCTCAGCCAGCGAGACTGCGCGTGACCACGGCTGAAGCGAAACCTGCGGCTCGTTTCCCGATCCACGCGACGTAGAGTTCTATACTAATATTTAGTAGAGGGAAATCTGACGCCACCGTCTAGGGGAGCCGCGCTTCAGCGAGCGTTCCGTCATGTACGGGCAGGCACGTTCCACTTGTCTTTGGCATGGTTGAAAGACAGGCTGAAAAGTTAGCTCTGGCTGCAAAAAAGCAGCAACATTATTTAAAAGATTAATCAAATTTGTTTTGCTACTAAAAATTGAACCTCCAAAAAGACCTATTTGTCGGGGATAATTTACAAGCTTTATTCAAAATGAAGAAGAAAATGTTCCCCTTTTTTGTTGATTTTGGCTTCTAGACAAAAACGAAACCATATGGCTAGCTAAGCCAAGTAGGCGAGCAACGTCGCTAGCTGGAATGGCACAGCCAAGGGCGGCCCGTGATGGCAGAGCCAGTTTTCCCTGTAGTCAATGTTAGTATGAAATTATATGCCACCCTATCAACTACGAAGATCGCTGAGCTAAATTAGTAGATTTCACACGTTGTTCGCAAGAAATTAATGAAGGAGAAAATCTCGAAGCGTTTTCTGCCCTTGGAATCGGCCCGCGATCACGCCGGCCGCGCCTTACTGCTTGGCCAACGAAGCGGCTCGAACCGGCGCAGACAACGGTGGCAACAGCTTGTCGCTACTCTTCCAGATAAATCTGATCGCGAAAAAGAAGTTTCACAAGCCGAAAAGTACATGTTCTGCGGTGAAAGCGGCTATAAGATATCTGCCGCGGTACTAAGCCTCCGCTGTCGGGCGGCGGAGATTCGACGGTCCTACCCGGCACCGCGGTGCGGCGAGCGCCCGAAAGATGGCGCTACCTGGCGGAAGACTGATAACAAGCCACAGCAGATGTCCTGGTCACCGATCGCTCAAATGGCAATTATCGTGAAAATCGAGTTCTCCATTCGAGAAAGGGGATAAACGTGTAGTGGTGTTCGGAATTGTCCTTCGCAGTTTTATAGATAGCGTCGATCAAATGTCCGCCCCAACGCTAAGCCTAAAGTTTCCAACCCCCAAGCCGACCCGAGCAACGCAAGCCGGTTGCGGCCTGTTGGGGACGCCCTCCTCCTAAAACTTTCCGCGCGCGAGAGTGTTGCGTGTGGGTTCCCCTAACTTCTTTGGGGCCCCCAACGCCGGGTTCCCCTATTAAAAAACGGCCTATTCTCTTGGTTTTTTAACTGCCGGGCGGTCGCCGCGAGGAACGCGCTCACGTGCGCTCGGCGTTCGCTTGGTATTTGTGACTGCGGTCACCATACACTAACGATTTGTTCAAGAGCTTCGCTGTTAAAAAAGACTGTCGTAGTGGCGGGGCGCTGGCTAAGCGTCTGCCAAAACACAAGTACAGGAGACATGTCCGGTGCATTGAATTGGACATGCCAGCGACCATTGCTAGGGTGCTGAACGTGAAGGATGCATGCTGGAATAATATTTAATGCAAGATTTAAGGAGAGTATCGATTCAAAATTTTGATCTTTCCCTTACGTAATTTTTATCGGCTTTTTTTTTTTTCAGAATACCTGAATTACCTGCACTGTTCGAAGTGTTAATCACACTTCGAACCCTCTTGATCCACCACGGCAGCGCAATCACTAAGGCGTTATGCTGCTGAGCCCAAGAAACGGGTTCGATCTTGGCCGCGGTGACTGCTTTTCAGATGCAGGCGAAAAGCTGAAACGCCCGGGTTGGAAGATTCAGGTGCACGTTAAAGATCCGCATGCGGTCAAAATTAATCCGCACTCCTTGATTACGGCCCGCCCCATAGCCCAGGTGGAGCTTCGGCGCGTTAAACCTGAACAATATCAAGGAATAACTGTATAAATTTTGTACGTTTCATTTGCGCAGCTTTGCGTACTACGTACTGCACGAGCGTTCTACGCACCTCCATCGTAGGGGCGATCTTGGTGAGGCGCCAGAAGGCGAAAAACTCGTTGGAAAACATTTTGATACCGAAGAGTTGACCGACGGTGACGCAGTCTTGCCACGCCACGCCAATTATCAGCGCCAGGGGTGTGAAAGCGACGCCCAGGATATCCTGCTCCACGGAACGCAACGGAGAAATGAGTGAACACATCACAAAACATGGAAACGACCTTGCCAAGGCCCCTTTTCACTCGGCGAGTCACAAGGGAACTCACCGAGGCACAGTTCCGCTTACTTTCGCTTATGGTTACGCCTAGTGCGCTAGCAAACGTTGCAGAAATCCAATTTACTGCGCTCATGATTTCCATCTCTTATATTGCAGTGCATAAGGGACATTTCGGTGAGAAATTAGCGCGCTATGTACAAACTTTTCAACGTGCTTCTCGGCATCGTAATGCATGCCATGTATTATTACGTTTCAAGAAGTGTCATTTTGTGCCTCACTTTTTTTATGCTGCAACTGCGGAAAAGTAACACTCACTCGTTGCTCGAAAACTTTCAGTTATCCCGGCTAGTGAACTAATATTGCTTATGCGCAGTTTCACATATTCGCTGTTTCCTTCTGGCATGTTAGCAGTACTTTTACCAGTGCAGTGTACTTGCAAACAGAATGGGCTAACCGAAGGTTCAATGTTCATTTTATATGCAAACTTGGCTTGAATAAATTAAGAGACAAACGCTGCTTGCTGGCCTCCACTAAGCCATTGCATCGGTTCCGATCCCCCAACAAGCTACGCAAGCGACGCTGTGATGGCAACAGCTAGGCTTATCAATAATAAATAAGTGCGGAGACACCAATCCGGCCATTTAAGACGGGTTAAAGAACGCCGGTCGCAAGAGTATGGCATTCCTTGTATCCAAGCAAGGGAAAAATCTGCAGAAATTCAGAGCATTGTCTACTAATGAGTAGCATTCTCATTCCTCTTGACTTGAGTGTCAGTTCTTTACAGCGAAATTTTTTGGTTTTTCTAAATTCTCCCGTACGAACTATCTTCATTTCAGCTATATACCGATTACAGGTGGAACTTCAGCGAAGTTTTCATTATTGTGGAAATTGAAGGCGTTTACACGGTCCGCCATTTTTTCTACTTTTTTTATTTTTTATTGTTTAGTATATCGAAATTTTGTTCTACCAATTATATCCATTTACGCTATAATAACGATTACACGTGGAACTTCCGCAATATCTGCATTTTTATGGAAATGCCGAGCGTTAAACGGTCCTCGCTGGGGGGTACTCGGCATAGAATGTGCACATTAAAAGTGAGGTAGTTTTAGAAACAACTTGCTGCAAAACGCAACAACGAATCTTTGTTTCTTTATTATTAAGCTTTTCTGGTGGCGGGAGCAACAAACATAAACATGCGCCTCACACTCTGACATAATTGCATTCACACGCAGGTGAAGCCTTCACTAGGATGGAAATAAATGTCTGCCGACTTTCTTCTGACTCCCGCGTTTCCCTTCAAAAATACTGCCCCCTCACCCTCATCTGGTGAAAGCATTTTGGTGAGGGGATTAGTGAAAGCACCAATCAGGACGGCGGATACGGATCTGAGCGGTCACGCAGGCCAGGCGGCCGGCCGTGGGGTGTCCATTGCGTGCCTTTGCGGCCGGTCAAAGCTTGCTATCAGTCGAGGCAGGAATCGCGAAGCACAAAGCTCATTTGGGCAGCTCGATTGCTCGCGAGGAAGGCGTACATTCGCGTGTCCTGTTCGTAAGCTCGAAATACCGCGCCCCATTGCTCCGATCCAATTAGGTCAAAGTTCTGCCCCGTCCCGCTCTCGCCATCCCTCGCGTGTCTCTGGGATTACGTAAACCGATTTCTCCTTCCCCCTGGTGACCTCCCTCATAAAATATACAACACGGATACGAGAACATGGATTAACGCCCGGGACAGCCGATTCTCGTATGTTTCGCGCTTAGTCCTCGTGTACAACGCACCTTCGTGAACTTAACAATTGACGAACTTCTGACGCGTATCGTACTTGAAAATATATATATAATGGAGCAATTTTTCACGTCCTGCCGGCTGATGTCGAAATAAGAAAAATCGGAGGCAAAGAATGGACTCGGGCAGCGCAGGGCAGGAGCGGGTGTGGAGGTCAATGTTGTTGTTGTTGATGATGATGCTGATTATGTTGTTGTTGTTGTTGTTGTTGATGATGATGATGATGATGATGATGATGATGACCACGACGACGATGATGATCTCAAAACACACACCCATTAAACATTGCCTGGAAGACGTTATTGAAATTTTTAGAATTATTGCCACGTTTTGAAAGCTAGCGGAAAGGACGCAGTCCCTTTAAACGTTGCAATATTTGCATGTATGTTTTATTTTACAGTTGCGTAGATTATATTGCATGCAGTGTATTGCTTATGGGTGCCACTGTAATTGTACGAATCGATTCCAAGGTCCGAAGGGTTCAGACAGCTGCTGTAGGACTGCTTCCCTGAGCCTACGAGGAGAAGCTGACGGAAAAAGGCCCAAGGAAAAAGGCTTTTGAAGCAAAAAACCACCTGTCCCATATATTACTTTTGTAGAAATGTGTTTCAGGTAAACGTTCTCTATTATAAATGAATTATAAATACTCTGCAATCTTGATTCTGTTTATTCCACTGAAGCCACACATAAACATAGCTGATGTATGTTCGAACGGAGATGCAAGACCGAAACTGGGGTGAGAAAGATCGTAGGTGATTCTTTTTCTCAATTACTTAGCTCGTAATAAAGGCATAAGTAGCGCCGTGGGCTCTGGCCCATTAATCATTTTTTGACATGTTTGTGTTCATACAAACTGTTTGCAAGAAGGCACGGGTGTTCCAGCCTCTACCGTAGTCCTTGCGCAGCCCAATAAAGGTCAACCCTACGTCATTACGCTACCCATTGTGGAGAAAATATCAGTTCACCGTGCCCCCAACAATGCACTTGCGCCTTGCCGGCGCCTACCTCAAAGGTGAAGGCCGGAGCGTCGGTGTTGGTGAGGAACCAGGCAACTATCTGATTCATGATGGCCAGGAAGGCGAGGAAAGCGATGCTGCTGGCCGCGACGCCACCCATCATCAACAATGTCGCCACTCCTCCGCGAGAGACGGCTTCCAGCGCGTTCTTTTCCGGCCTGCAGGACGTGCGCGCACGCGCTATAAAAGAGCACAAAGATTTCACTTAAAGCAAGTCTAAAGTCGGCACAACCGTGCAGTTTCGTGCAGGTACAACGAACGAGACAACACTGCCGCATCTTTTTAGTGCGAAAGCACTACGACTGATTTCGCGGATGCAAAATCTGATGCACTTGGTCAAGCCATCCGTAGTTTCCGGTTTGTAACCGGCTTGTGGAAAGGTTGATGCGCAGCAGAAAGAGGGTCGACGCAGGTATGCAACCGCCCGACGTTAGCCCGAGCGTTACGGTTTGAAATCCAGCCTCTTTAACCGATACCTGCCGCCATTCACTGTGAGTACGACGTTATTTAGCAATTCGTTAGTCTCAAAGTTACGTGAAGCCCAAACATTGGACGGTGGGCCTCATCCCGCTATAAGGTCTGACGTCGACAACCAGTGCCCACTGGAAACCTTTCTTTTTCTTGCCTTTAACGTTCGCTGATTTTTATGGGTAAAATTGTTGTGCGTGGCGCACCTCGAACTTGGGAAACTTCGCACTCTCACCATAGTTGAGTAGCTGTCGTACGAGGCCCCCGAGATTACGGAGGCAAGAAACGGCTTCGAAATGATGACACGGCATTCATACTGCCATAACGTTACCCTTTCTCGTTATTATACAAACAGGTGTTTAATGTTCTGACGAGTCTTATGCTCCCGCCGTTCTCGTTTCGTTCATTCTGCACCCTCCGACTTTTATCCTGCACTGTTGCCTTGAAGGCATGCAAGCCCGCCTTAACGCTAACGATTGAAAATAGAAACAGCTGTAAACATTCGTGTGTCGCTCTTGTGTCGTGCTTTTAAATAACAACAAAACAGCTGGACATTTCCAGTACGAAATTGTGTTTGTTATGGAACAAGCACAGTAAAGCACGTCGTGACGCTGCGGCTAAACTTTTGATTTTGCTCTTCCTTCTAGCCGCCAATATCATTTCTAAAATAATGCTATCGACGTACCGTCGTAAAAACTGCTGCTGCATTTTTTTTTCTGCGCGCACATGAACGCCACCCGCTTTCGTTATCTGCTACAGCGATTCCCATTTTCGCGTCGTAAGTACTCAGAAATGCATTAGAATCGTCATGCTTGAATACAGCTATTTAGGCACTGTTCCAGTCATATATTTCTAAACAAATACAGCACAGCTTTCGTCGCACGGCAAGCTCGTTTAGGCCACCACCAGGCGCCTAATACCAACACGTCGCTCAATTGCAATGTTACACTGTTACTACATTTCAAGTGAATAGTTACACCGCATTCACGAAAAAAAAAAAAAAACTGGCGAGGCTCGCACTAAGTCGCGCAAGGCTTGAACCCAAGCGAAGGCGCAGGATTTCTTTCTACGGGAACACTGAAGGACACATCACCATGCATTTGTACAGTTTGAAATTGTTTATTTACATGCTCCGTCGTCGCTTTGCCATGTGCTAGCAGTAGTCATCGTCATATGCATCTCTATCGTCGTGTTCCTCACGCCAAGCATTACATGCGCGGTAGCGCTTAACGACAGCTAGGGGCCAGCGGCGGCGCGTGCGCTGCACGACGCATGCGCGGCGTTCCTGGAATCGTGTCGAGGTTCCGTGGAGCAGGTATTGCGCAAGTTGTTGGTTGCTAGGCAACGCAAGGCACTCCTTAATAGCTTTCGCCAGTTTTTTGTTGTTGCTGTTGTTGCTGCTGCTAAAGCCACTGCGCGAGCCGGGGACGCTGGGCAGTAGCCGCGAGGCACGCGCTCACGAGCGCTCGAAATTTTCTTGGTATTTTTAACGCGCCACGCGCCACATATAACGGCAAGCTATAACAACTCTGCTGTTAAAAAAACGAGAGCTTTCAACACTCGTCTACCATTACTGAGGGATCACTGCTCAACGCAGGCAACAAGCTCATCTGTAGCTAGATGCAACTGACCCTCTATGGGGCGAGGCGCCGCCTATGCTGTATTCTGGCTGTTCCGTCTCCGGGTACAGGATCTTCGAGCAAGCCACTGCAGCCGGGGCACTCATGAGCGACGCCAAAAGCAGGTGACCGGCCTCCAGCTGCAAGCCGTCGGGGTCTTGTTTTAATGTTTGATACATCATACGGCTATAGTGTTAGGTAAGCTCGCCTAAAGGGGACGTGATGACAAAATACAAGTCTGGTTCATTAAGAAGACTGCTGCGCCACCATAACAATGTTACCAATATCTTTTTTTTTTTCAGTTTTGGAACAACAAATAGAGATATTAAAGAAAATACATGAAGCAGTGATGGTTCCCCAACCACTTCCGTCGAGTTCGCGGTGACGTCACGGAATCTTGTTTGTGCGACTGGCGGCAGAGGCCTCATCCGCCGCCAAGGTACACGACCCTGCAACACTTTCGATACGAGCTTTCGCTCTTTCCTTCGCGTCTGGAACCACTGCGAAAGCTATAGTTATCGCCAGCACGGAGCGGCATTGCGTGATTTGCCCGTCGCACCAGATGCGCCTTCCATTTCTGCTTTGTTTTTGCGGCTTTTTTTTTAAAGGGGCACTGACACAAAAATTTAGCATCTTGTTTTTTTCGTTGCGATAAGTAGCTAGTGACCTACTTATAACCTGTAGAGACCTCATTTGCTTCAGAGTGCGACGGTTGTTTAATTAGAGGGATTTTAAATGCGGCCAATCGCAGTTTCGGTTTCAGCGAGTGCCGTGAAACGGTGGATTTTGTGGATTTTGTGTGAACAAAGCTGACCACGTGACCGTCGGAGGGATATCACAGAGCAGAGCCGCCGTAGAACTGTCGAATCCGCATCGACGGCAGTTTCTGCGAATGCCCCCACGTACTGATCTCGTGAGGCGCCTAATTAAAAAGCGACCGTGGATGTGACGCAGGCGCTGCGAGTGCAAATGCTACTGCGGCTAAAGAACGACGCGCGACGCTCGAGACGGTGGGTGGCAAGACGCGCGCTGGGAGCAGCCGGCCGGTCTGCCTACAGGTCCGCCTACAGATGTGTTCGCTCAGCACTGCGGCGGATATTCGAATGCCGCTCTCGTAAGCGGTGCAGATGACAATTTTTAATGCAACCCGCCATCGCATCATTTACTCCATTCTCATGTAAGCCACTATGGTCGGGACTTGGGGACAATTTCGTGCAGCGGTAACAAGCTATCACTCGAGCTACCTGCGCCGGCCTGGGCCACTTCGCGGCCGTGGCCGCCGCCTGCACAGCGACCGTGCGGCTAGCTCAGTGGGCTTTTCGTGCCTCCGGCGCGTTTTCGCATCCAATGGTAGCAAACAGTAATAGAAACAGAGTGCCTGGAATCGCTGTAGAACTTTGGTCGCGGCCAGCTGCCCGATTAGCTTACGAAATCACGGCGCCTCCGCCGCCAACGATCGGGTCGTTCGTTCTCGAGAGCAGAAGCTCCGCCCTCCGGCCCTCCGATTGGAGCGGCGAGCCGGGCGAGCCCGCGTAAAACGCCGGTAGTGCGGAAGCGGCAAACACAAACTCGTGACGTGTTTGGATGTTGTTCATTTACAATTGCGCGTGGTCCTCTGCTGGCTGCTCGGTTACGTTTCGCACACTTCAAAATTGATTTTAAATATGTTCTAGGCTGTATTCGCCGCTGATATTTTGCAGATGATGTATATGTGTTCCCACCAATCTATCTCCGACGTTATCTCGCCTTCAAAATTTTGTGTCAGTGCCCCTTTAAGTTGCTATCGAAAAGCGTTCATTGCTGCAACTGAAGCAAAATCGGCCAACAGCCGCTACATGGCCTTGGTGACGTAATTCGAGCCGTCGAAGAACGTCAAGACCGGGAACGCGACAGAAATCTTTTGAGCAAGTTTACAAGTTATGTGATGGGCGTAGAGCAGTAATTTTTGGCTGAGGTACTTTGCGACCCCCTAAACTGGGTGCGTTGAGTGACTAAGTTCTGCAAGCAGTTAATAATTTTTAAAAAGTTGAAAAAAGTGTTGCAGGGTCCCTTTAACGATTTTAGGGAAGGCTCTAGTTTCGTATGATCGTACCACTTGAATGTTATGGTGCATTTGACAGACTGACGATTGATAAGTTTTTAATGCTGCCCCTATTACGTCCCTGCACGTCGTGTCAGTCACTGAAGCATGAAATTTGAAACTTTCCCAATATTTCTTGCTTTTTGTCGGTTATAAGGCATCTTTCGTGGCTGGAATGAAACTGAGTGATCCAGATGTTCAAAATTAGGCCAGGTTGTAATTCGTCTTCATGGCTTCTCTATAATGTTGCAACAATGAAGCTCACCAATGTTCATGATCCCGATTGCGCGCCAGTCTCACATACGTTCGTCAAAAGCGAAGTGCTTGTGATTTAGTAGGAGCTTTATCCATCTCACACGAAAGAACACTATGACGAGTAAACATCACGCAACCTTCGCCTTTTCAAACGAGCTCTGTAAGGCTCACAACTACTTCCACCATGGAAAGGACAAGGTAAATGCCGGATAGCGAGATAATAGTTTTGTAATGTGAAAAACTAGCTGCGAGATTAACATTAAACTACCTTACAAACACGCAATGTTGGAAGCTCCGTTATATCAAGGGACTTTTTTTTCCTTCCGGAATTTATTTTGTGTGGAAATTTCCCCAACAATGATAACATGTTTACGCGGCCGTTGAATACTTCTTGGCACAAGCTATACCGCGGCTATTTCTACGAAAACGCCATGTTATGTCAGGTTATACTCACGCCAAAGTTTATGTACGCTGCCATTATTGTTCCAGCAATGGTGGCAAAGCCGCTGGACATGATGCAGTGTAACTCAGCCTTGGTGAGCGCCGGAAGGTACGGGCTTATCATCAGAGGCGCCTCTACCTGGGAGGCGACACAAAAGGGAGCGACTAAAAATAGATACTGCGTGAAAAGAAGGCGACTAACTGTTGGTATCGTTTTTTTTTTTTTTTTTTTTGCAGGTTCCTCAGCAAAACAGACTATATAGGAGCGTCTTGGGAACAGCGTAAATGAAAAAGAAAAGAAATAAAAGTGATAGGGCCAATGCCGGCGTCTCAAGGCCGTATGCTTGCCTCCCCCCCCTCCCCCCCCCCCCCCCCGCAGTTGCATTGCTGAGCGTGAGGCCGCCGGTGGGGGTCATGCTGGGGCAGCCGTTTTAGACTGAAGCACATTACACCTTGTACAAACCCAGGAAATGCTTGGTATACTCGGGTGCAACTCAACAACGACAACGGTCTGTTCAGAAGGACAATGGTCTACAGGTCTGCTCATAACAACCAGTAGCGTATTTTCTTTTGTACTTCTGTGTCTGTACTACGAACCTATGTGATCTATGTTACTGGTTCTGCCGCTTTGTTATTTGCTACTTGTATTTTTTTTATCCCCCCAAAAACCCACTCCCCTCTTCAGTGATTGTGCGATTGAAGGTTCTTGAAATAAATAAATAAATAAATAAATAAATAAATAAATAAATAAATAAATAAATAAATAAATAAATAAATAAATAAATAAATAAATAAATAAATAAATAAATAAATAAATAAATAAATAAATAAATAAATAAATAAATAAATAAATAAATAAATAAATAAATAAATAAATAAATAAATAAATAAATAAATAAATAAATAAATAAATAAATAAATAAAAATGGCTGTGGCTTAGCTCCGCTAAACTTGCATTGGCAAAGCAAAAGCTTGGCTTAGTCTTGTTGAGTCTTGGTTTCGCTTGGTTAACCTTTGATTTGGCTGTATCCGACCACGTCTAAAAGCCGTCCGAGTTGGAAACTGTGGTGATGGGGAAATGGGGGAAGGCAAATCTGTTAGGTTAGCTAGAAGGAGAGCAAGTTAGTAGAATAAAGCAGGCAAGCCGGTTGCTGATAACTGACTCCCGATTCAAAGGGAGAGCCACTAATCATTCTCATCACCATCATGACATGTAAAACTAGGCTCTGAGTACATACGGGTGGCTGTTTTTCGTTTTTCGTGGTATTTTAGAGGCCCTCGCAGTGATACAGCCTGTCCCTCACTTTGCAGATGGGCCCCACGTTGCTGTTAATACAAGCTATGTAGCCGAATCGCTCTTATTTAGCTTACTAAAAGCTACCGCACATGTCTACCTCGGCGACACAAGCCATGGCAGTTGGGTCGGGTCCGTGTTTCGCTTGCTGCTTGAGCTGTCAGATTCGGGCGCACTTCACCATATGCCTCAAACCATCCCTAATTTACAATATTTTTTTAGCTCGAGTACGCGCGAGTCAAGCGTACGTTTATCAAACTTTTTTGCTTCAACGGCTTCCAAAGCGGCCGTCCGCCAGCGCTCTGTACGCGCCATGGCGGGGAAACAGGAAGAACTGATCGCTTCCTTCGGTTTGCCGCTCGCCGCCGCTTCACCAGCGACGAACTTTCCTGACCCAGCTAGATAGGCGGCGGACTAGGCGTCGGACGACGTGTCTTCCGCCGCCGGAGGTTGTTCGTCGTCTTTTCGTCGCATATTCGCCCCATGTATTCTGACCTTTAAGCTCAATGTCCCTTCAAAACGCACGCGCGCATTGACATCCGGGTCCGGCGCTTTGGGGGGGTGATACACTTCATGTGAGCGGCTTGTGTTGTTTCCCGGCGCCGGTGAAAGTGCCACCAATAACGCTTCGGCCCCTGACAGAGCCGATTCGCGGCGCCGAAGGAACCGTCACCGACCGTTCCTCGGTCTCCGACAGAAGCAAAATTGAGAGGGAGCGCTTGGAGATGGTATCTAAACAGCGCACTCGCCACCGATGCGACTCCGTGGGCGACGAACAGCGTGGTGAGCACTACTACCGCAGGCGACAATCAGGAAATCATCTTGTGGCCTTGCGAGAGCCGCGCATATCGTTTTTCGGTGCAGAAAAATACTTAAGAAAGCATTTTGTGGGGGTCTAATTCGGCACGGGGTGCAATTGAAGCTCGACTTCAAGTCGATTTCCATCAATGAGTTGGATTCATCAATTTTTCTCACGCAGCGGACAGACACAGGCCCCCGTGTGAGCGAGCGGATTTCAGTGCACGTTAACAGACCGCCTAAATGAATCCGTTACTCTCCCCTCCACCACGCCTCACAGCCCACGAGTAACTTTGGAGCGCAAAAAGCCAACAATATTTTTTATAAGCAACGTACTTTCTCTCACGCACCCGGCGTATGGAGACGTGAAACAAAAAGACATTCTGGGAACCTTCGCGATTGCGTACAGCTACAGTGCTTCGTTTTATTAGAACACGGATGGAATAAAGTCACGCTGGCCAGTGGCTCGCGTTCCGGTACTTTTCCTTGGTGTTGAGTTCGGGGTCCCTATTTTAGCACGGTGGAAACCAGATAGCACACAGTCATTGATTTTCAAGTCCACTCAAAGCAAGCAGCATTCTTTTAATAACAATATATCGTTTTTATGCTGTTTATGCTGTTTGTATTTTAACCGAGGTGATCTTTCTTTTTGAAGAGTTCCTTAAGCATTGTGACTCATTTTGTGCAAATCTGATTTATTTGCTTCGCCTAGCATATGCAGAAACTATAACGTAAAAAAACCCCTTTTATTCAGTTCATTGGAATCACACATAAAATTTAAAATTAAGCCACAGATTCCGCTCTTTATGGTTTATGTGGATGGTTATTAGCGAGCTGCAGTCCAACGCGAGGCGGCAGCGCTGGCCGACAAAGGGAGCGTCACTGGGTCCCTGACGAATATCCATCCATGATTACTCTTGCGGTGAACAAATGGTGACACAGGAAGTAACTTTCGGTGTCCCGGTCTGTAAAGCGCAAGTCTAATAATGAATTGTTTCAAACTACGCCGGCTCGCTGTGGAGATCCATTGACTTCACGGGTGCCCATGTGTTCGCCACTGTCCCGCTGTCATTACTGTTAGATACTGGAAAAACAGGTTATGGGGCATAATTTTGGGCATAAAAAGCCGAACGAAAAGTCGGAGACACAAGCACGCGCGAGCTCTGTTGAGTTGGAGTGGATATAAACAAGTTTAACGTTTTTTGGAGTGGAAATAAATTGGAAAAAGAAATTTAATTGGGAGCGTTACAGAAGCCAGCATTTAAAGGCCGAGTCCCATTGGTGGCGTGCACGTCCATCCAATCCCCGTAAGAATGTACGGTACCGTTGATCCTCCTTATAACAAGCACTGATATAAAGAATTATCGGCTATAACAACTAAAAAATGAGCTTTGGATGGTCACGCTTCCTTTCAGTGACACATTCTTTTTACAACAAAACCGAAACCGCGATAGCCGGCGATATCGGCTATAAAGAATAAATATTTGGTTGGCGCGAGGCTGAGGAGCTACTTGAAAATACTCCCGACGTCCAAAAATGCAGAACAAGAAATGCCCTTTCGTACTTGAACAGTGCGGAAAACTTCATGCTTTTCAGTGCTGTGCAAAGCCACCAGGCGAAGGTGACATCTTCCTTCAAATAAAAAAGAACGCAGGCCGCTTTTGTAAAATCAACTTTTTTCTGTTGTAATTTCACGTTGTCATGCTCCGGTCCATTTAGTTTGAAAAGCCCCAAAGAGACAGGCAAGGATTACGTCGTTCATAGTGAATCATGAAGTCTAGAATAATGCGATTTTGTACCCAGGATTTTTGCGCGAGCCAGATTACTGATTTCTTGAAACAGATTTTTACCGTCACTGTTACAACGAATATCGGATATAACGAATCAATTTACTGTCCTTAAACTACTTCTTTATAATGGGATTCGACTGTACTCGATTTTAGTCGGCGTTGTTGATTGCTGAAAAGTAGGCCCTAGGCATGGCAATCGTGGTATCACCTCGTCAACAGCGTTCCTGTCCGTGTGGGTGGTTTGGGGCTCGTCGTTTTATGCTGCGTCCTACCAACTAGCCATGCACGAAGTTCTGCCACAGAACTGTTCCTGGTGAGCAACCGCTAGTTGTGGGCCAGGTAACGCCGCATGCAGGGGCAATTAGAAAGCGGAAGAGGTAAAAAATAAAAATAAGGGAATTAAGCCTCGTCCGACCATTCCCACGAAGCAGTTGGCCACGCAGCTGATGGACTCGATGGGCGTGGCACCGGTCACCAGGCGCAGCATGGCGGCGATCCGAACGATGGCGCTTTGCAACAGCCCGTGGAAGTAGAAGACGTTCACGAAGAAGCTCACGTAGAACATCACCGACATGCTCTGCACAGCCGACGGCACGAGAGTTCACTGAGGGACCGCGGTGCGTCTGCGCTGTTAGCATACAAGACGCAGGGGCTTATTCTTAATGAAGTACCATGTTTCAGGGATTTATTCATGGATGACATAAATTAAAGAAGTGGAAAAATCTCCTTCAAGAACCTCTACGTTCATGATTAATGGTGCTCCGTGTTTACAAGAGACGAACAAGAACGACGGGAACCACATACACGAGGAATGCTACTTTTAATGGCGAACATTGAGGACAAACACGCCCTTTACACATGATACAAAGTTCAGCCGCGCTACGATGGGGCGCGTTGGCACTGATTCATGTCGTATTAAGATATGTGTTTACCAGGACGTACAAGAACAACGAGAGGTATACACAAGGCGAGCGCAGCTCTGTTATTGTAAGTACAAAATAAATACGCTTCGAAAATACCCCCCCCCCCCCCCGCCGCCGCTGTCTCAACGTTGCGCACGCCTTTGACGAATGAAAAGGCATACACTTTCTTGTACTGCCGGTTCTCGGCATGGGTAAAAACATTTCTCACCGGAGCATCTCAAACTCAAACACGTAAACAAGTAATGTACTTTATTCCAGGTCAGAGCCGAATGTGAGTTATTCTCCAAGAGAAATAGTTAATCTCCCAAGCAAATAACTGATTTATATATGTTTAATTACTATCTCGATGTATGGACGACCTATTCTTTCACCTTAGGGCACACCACTCCGCCTCACCTCCCCATCCCCTTCCTTCTTTTATAAACGTGACAAACGTCTATTGCGGAAAATGGGCATTGTATCTGTAGATAGGCTGTTGAACATTTTTTAGTCCAAAAGTGAAAAAGCTTGAGCGGGCAACAATTAAAGCTGCTGTAACCAGCCAGAGAAGATAACATGGCCTGGTAGGACGTACACGCACGCCGAAAATGAATGCCGGCTCGATGCCGGTGACATTCTGTCCGGCCTCGCCAATGTAGTCAGAGAGGTTCAGGCCTGCCGAGAGGTAGCCGAACATGAACTGCGAAGCCTCGCTCGGAATCTCCAGGAAGGAGGCCACCTTGCGGCTCACGCAGTTCAGCATAACGTGTCCCAGATTCCAGCGAAGCACCAGCGCGGCCGTTGCCAGAAGGAAGGCAACCAAGTTGGCCACCACCTTCCAAGGGATCTGTCGGGTGACATGGATGCAACGGCAAGAGCCAGGGCGGCGTGACCGAATTTTTGGGCATTTTGAATATCACGAGGAGAAAGACTGAAATTTCTATGATACAAAGTTGTTTTAACAATGAAGCTTTTTCTCGGTCGAGGCTTTTATGGGATAATAATAATAATAATAATAATAATAATGAGATGTGGTAACGCGGTCACAAGAAGGTGGAGAGGGTATAGCCTAGCACGGAGGAGAGCAAGCTCCAAGAACACATGCAGCAAATAACAGAATACCTGAAAGAGACGGTTATGTAAAAAATCGTTTTTTAAACTACTAAAACTTGTGGCAATGTTCATATTTGTCAAAATTTTCAGCAAAAATAAAACCTTAGCATATTTGAAGGAATAAATCAATACCTACTTGATATTGTCATTGTTCTTTCAGTTAAAAATATCTGGATGCTTGGTTTCTGCGATAGCAACCGATAGAAATACGCTGTGGCAGTGTTCTAAGTTCAAAAGTAACAGAAGGCTCTAATAGATGTCGCGGGCAGTGGAACACGGCAAAAAATGAATTGGCAGGAACGTGAACCGATCTGGTCTTGATAAGTGCTATAAAGCTTAGCCTTGCGATTAATAAAGGCTTAGTAGCTCCGCTGTTAACATCAGCGTCCGCGACGGTAAGTCAGTGAATCTGGGCTAATTTTTTCAAATGTCACATTTTTTAACAGCAGAGCTGTCTAAGCATGAGTTTTCAAAGCAACACCAAGAAAAAAATGGCAGCGTCTGCACTCCGTGGGTGATGGCGAGGGTGCGGAGTACGGGGACTCGAAATCACATCCAAGTTGCGCCCTGAGTGACATACGATTTGCGCCCCGACCATCATTCGATTCGCGCCGTGAGTTGCACCTCGATTATTCCCTAAATGAAACTGCAACTCACGGCTCAAATCGATCTTCGCTTGATTTTCGCTCGATGGTGGTATGCGCACAGATGGACGCGGACGGACATTGGGAGGTCCTAAGGTACTACGCTCCGTTACAGGCGAGGGAGTAAGCCGTTTGACTCTCGGGTACTAACACACGGTCGTAGCCAAATGGGTAAGACGACTGACATTAACTCTGTCTGGTCTACCAGACACAGGCTCGAATCCTGCTGGTGCCTGTGTGATTTTTTGCGATTGTAACTGCTATGTGCACGGACGGAGACGGACATTGTGGGGTCCTAGGTACTCCGCACCTAAAATGGTTGCGGCTTACCTCAGCCAAATCTGGATATGCAAAGTGAAAGCTCGGTTTAGCCTTGTTAAGCCTTGGTTATACTTGGTTAACCTTTCATTTAGCTGTAATACCTATACTATTCATCCAAAGCCTTCCTTCACCTGCGGTTGTGGTCCCCCTTCCGGCGTTTTCCGAGCCGACCACTCGTAACAAAAAAGTTCGTAAAAGGGTAGTAACGGCTGTATTTACTAACTCCTTACGCAGTTTACTACCCCCCAGAACGGTACGTAGGTCATGTCACTAAGTGTGGAAGCGTTACTAGTCTAGACCGTGCACTTAGTAACTGCTGCTGGTTCGATACTAACATCCACTGAAGAAAAAATTCTATGAATTTTTTAGCATAATCACTACAGCTCTTTTTCCACACCCTCACGATTAAAACGTTTTTGCAAATCCACATGCTTCCTTGTATGTGCTCACATTGAAATGCATAATTCTAAAATTATTGCTACAATATTTGATTTTTACGACAAGCCTATACCGATTCTCTCAGGGGACTTTCCGCTGCTAGCTATAAAAGCAAGAAGAGCAGATGTATTTCTAAGGTAACCAAGTAATACGCGCTCTCCTCGCGCATCCCGTTGGTTTTCGTGCTCAATTCAGTTGTTGATTGTCCACGTGTGATATGTGCGTGATGAATGTGTAGGTCACGCTGCGCACTCAGCAGATCCACATTGTTACGCGTATCTTTTTACTAGGTCATGCATGACCAGTTCGTAAAAGCAACTCAGTACCTAGTCATTACTGGGACAAGTAACTGGTTAGTGTTCTGTTAGTAAGTGCGCCGCCCTTTTCTTTAAGAGTGAACGCCTCCCTGGGCCTTATGCGCGGGGTGGTCAGGTGGCCGACGGCGGTTCAAAGCCTCCAGCTCCCGAAGGCCCGGCCTCGCTCTCATCCATCACCAAGCACGCATGCCCGCGGAGGGTATTGTGGTCAGGAGTGAACCAGCTAGAGAGCGCATGCGCCAAGCCATAAGCGGCGGTGGCGGCGGTTAGTGAAAGAAAAAAATCACGCCATATCCACGGAATGAATGATGATAAGTGGGGCGAAGCTCGAGAGGGGGAGATCATCGGTAACCGTAACTCTCCCGTGAAAGTTCGCCCATTACATCATTAAGAAAGACGTAAGACTGTGTGCGTACATTGTACAAATCAACTTTTATTTTCGGAGTCAATGCTCCCAGGCCCAGACCTGGTGAAAGACCCCGCGCCATCGAGGACTACCCCGCACCTCCACCACAATTTGTCACGTAGGATGGGACACAACGGTAAAGAAAGAACTTTTATTTAGGGCGAACTTGTGCCCGAACAAGACGAGAGGAAACGAGCAAAGGTCCTTGCGTCTCGTTCGGTCTCCGAGAACGACTGCCTGCGTTCGTGGCGTGATCTCTTGCGTGATCTCCCCCTCGCAGTGCACGTGCGCTCGCGCCTCCGTTGGCGAACACAGACAAGCTCGCGCTATCGGTGCCGAGTTTGCGCTGCCGGTTGCAGCCGGTTCTTGCGCGTGCAACGCGGCCCACTTTGCGACATCTCCGAAAGAATGCGGCGGTCACGTACCACGAGACACAAGAGATGGACAGACCCATGACTTTAGGAGCTTCGCCCCTAAAATGGAGAGACGAGCTAGTTGGTGAACATCAATGAGGGAAACTTAAGTGCGAACGGACACAGGGACGAGAAAGAAAAATGACACCAGCGCTTATTCGCTGGTGTCGTTTCCCTTTCTCGTCCCTGTGTCTGCTTGCGCTTAAGTTTCACTAATAGTGAAAGCAGTTGGAAGTTGGCGTCTGTAGTGGTGTGTGTGTCTACTTCGTCTTCGTCTGCTTAGCGTCCCTTTTATTCTTTCTTATAAGGTTTTGTGGCATCTTGTCCTCCCACGTTATTGGTTAATTCGAACTGTATGGAATAAATTGGCTTTCTGCTGGCATTATTCGCAGCCGGCATCATAGTTTTCTGGAATCATAAGTGGGAGTATGGGCTTACGTATGTAGGCGTTCGTCTGTATTTGAAGTGCGGAGCACTTTATGGGCTCGCCTTGTCGCCGTAGCTCGCTAACCGTCGATGTCAAGCGACTGCCGGAATCAGGCGGCGCAGCGAGATAACTGACCCAAGTAGAGCCTGGTGTACCGTCGTCAGGGGGTCGTGTTGATGCTTGAAAACCACGCTGTTTAAATATTCATAACCGTTCGAACCTCGTGAACCACTTGCGCTTGTCATACATCTCTCCGTTGTTTAGCGCAGAGAAAACTGCACGTACATTTCAGGCAAAATATGTGTATACAACCGGAAGCCCCACGTTCATTTACTTAGGAACGCTCGTTGGGTTGATTTTTACGATAGTATGCGAAAAAAGCGGCCGCGCAAGAAAGAAATGGCGCGTTCGAAATGATGCAGAATGGCTCCAGACGGAAGATAAAAAAATGGCGCCTTCAAAATGACGCAAAAAGCTCCAGCCGCGCAAGAAAGAAATGTCACTTTCGAAATGACGCAGAAAGGCTCCAGCAACACAACAAAAAAATGGCGCGTTCGAAATGACGCAACACCGCTCCAGAATACGAAACTAAACCAAACACACAAAGAACAGAACTCCCGCTGGTGCAGTTTCAGGCAAAGAACACTGCGAAGGCAGGAAATTTAAATTGCATATTCGCAAAGAGAGGAGTGAGATCTGGAGGGCGGCGAAGAGCGTGATGGGTAGTAGCAGTGAGCGGATAACGGCGCCACCACCCATCATGGTGAATCCCTGCTAAGCACTTCCGACAACATTTACATTTGGTGGAACGGCTTTAATTTTTCTAGGATTTCTCGCTTCTTCAGCATGTAGGCTGGGGTGTGGTGTAGGCATGGATATTCTGTGAAGTCTACACGATGTTAATTTGTATGTGCCCTGACAGTAAGCTGGGCGTGCGTATGAATGTTCGGGCTCTCTGCGGTGTATGGTAGTCCTCGCAAGAGAATCGGCCTCCTAGTTATCCTCTAGCCCCTGATGGGTGGGAGTCCAGATAAGTGTGTATTCGTGTTTTAGAATATTGATATGAGTTATTCAGCATGATGGAGCCGTAGATGAAGTTTCTTACGGCCCTAGTCGAGTCAATGATAATTTGGGACCCTTCTTTTTGAATTCAGTTCATCTGACTTCTACTATGACGGCAGTGGTATCTGCTTCTTGAAAATTCTGTTTTTTTTTTTTTGTAATGATAAAATCAAGCATCTATCCGTTGGTAGCTACGGCTGATACATTGCCTTGCTTGTTTACGGCCGCATCGGTGCAAAATACGTTTAGGTTGTTTTGGTATGTTTTCGAATGTATCGAGTTCTTGCCAATCTTCTGCCCTTATTGTGAGTAGGGTTCATTTTTGGGGGAATCAGAGAGTTCTGAATACAGCTTCTATGAGCGAGTGTTAATCATCCTATTAATTAAAGTTATATGAACCTCCTGTCCAGATCTTCTGAGAATTCCTCGGCCCGGTTTGGTTTTGAGGAGGCGTTCTTTCTAGGCGTCAAATAGCGTGCTTTTGATTTCCCTGAATGGGTCGTGTATGCCGAGCTTCACGAATTTTTTTGTTGGAGGCATAAATTTTTAGGCTTATAGCGGGCTTGTGAGCTGTTCTTATTATTGCATCGTCCCTTTCCTCTTGTGTCTAATCCAGTAGGTGGAAGGGGAGGCTATATGCAATGCGGCCTATTATGAGGGCTTGAACAATGTGGAGGGTGCCCTCCTCTCTTATGCCACCCGCCGCGGTGGCTCAGTGGCTAAGGCGTTGCGCTGCTGAGCACGAGGTCGCGGGTTCGATTCCCGGCCGCGGCGGCCGCTTTTCTGATGGAGGCGAAAAGCAGAAACGCCCGTGTGTACGAGATTTCGGCGCACGTTAAAGATCCCCAGGTGGTCAAAATTAATCCGGAGCCCTCCACTACGGCGCGCCTCATCGCCTGCGTTGCGTCGGCGCGTTAAACCCTACGATCCATCCATCCATCCTCTCTTATGCCCTTCCTAGCTCTTGTAATTCTTATTACTATTCTGGCCAACTGTTCAGCTGTCATGCGCAAGCTTGCTCAGAATATTTGTGGCTTTATTCTTGTTCAATACCCAGGCCTAGTATTCTTATTGTGGGACGGAAAGGTATGTTCTGTCCATCTAGTATCATGCTGACAGGACTAATGTTGTTTCCCGTCGGTATTAACCGGATGAGTTCAGACTTTCAGGGGCAGATTTCAAGCCATGTTTTTTTCGATTGGCTCTTGAAGGTAGTTGATAACACCTTGTAGCACATCTAATTTAGATTGTAACGTTCCGCTTTTGGTCCACACGGTAATGTCGTCGGCGTATATGACTTTTCCAGTTTCTCCATGTTCTTCCAGATTCTTAGCGATTTTGATCAGTGTTAAGCTCAATAGAAGAGGCGAGATAATTGATCCCTGGGGTGTGCCCCGGTTTGGTGCCCTAAAGGGGTCGGATCGAGTGTAGCCTATGCCTATTGTTACTGTTCCGTCTGATAGGGAGTTTCTAATGTAATTGTACGTGCTTTCCTGCATTGTATCTCTTCGCCTGCCTTGAGGATAGAGCTCCGTCCCGTTGTATTTGTTCCTCCTGGTTGTCGTCGTTTTTTCGCGCTTCCTTTCACCATGAACCCTTACCAACTCGCACAGCTTTCCTTGTTACTTGAGGATAGAGTCGTGCGATACATTGTCGAAGGCGCCTTTGAGGTCCAATGCGAGAATTATTTGATCTTGGCCGTTATCTTTGTCTATTATATCATGTTTTAACAGCATAAATGTCAGCATGGGAGGACAGTCTTTACCTTAAACCGATCATACAGTCCGGAAAAAGTTGATGTTCTTCTATGTACTTTTGAAGTCTTGTCGTAATGGTTCGTTCGTTGATTTTACCTACACACGAGGTGAAAGAAATAGAGAAGCGCATCTGTCTCTTCGTTCTTCGTTTCTCTTGGTGCATATTTCTCTTGAAGAAATATACACCAACTCGCCCAACAGCATGTTTTACTGGAGAAACAGAGCTTAGATGTTTTTATTTCAAGGGGTTCCTCCGGCTTTGGTATAGTTCTTAACGTGGGGTGTTTCATCTAAGGGGGTAGTCGGTCTTCGAGCCATAATTCGCTTATGTATTTCGTATTTTGTCAGGGCCCCCATCTGAGCATCGTTTAAGTTTCTTAGCATATTGTTTGTTATTTCATCTGCATCGGCTGCGCTTTTCTTATTGCTGGTCAATATAGCCTGGTGTAGCTCTTCCTTGTATATTTGTCTACAACGGAAGTCATTGGGGCTACGTTACTAGTTCCTGCGTACCGGTGAGATGTTTCGGTCCTGTTCAAATGTTTCTTTGAGAGCCAACATGAGTTCGTCATTAGTACTGTAGTGGCGTGCACCTCATCTTCTAGCCGTGCCCCTATCATCATCTGCATTATCCCACCATCACCATCAGCGGGGCTTGCCCGGCCGCGTGAGCAGTGACAGTCACCAGGAACAACAACAACAACAACAACGCGACACACAGATCGAACACGACCGAGCGCCTGGGCGGCCGCATGTCTGCACCGCTGCCACTCCTGGCCGGGCCTACGCTCTCTCCAATAAAATGTAGGAAGCGTCATCAACCACAACGACCGAGTCTGCTTCCTACAGTACCTTTGAAGTTTTGAGCTCCTTTGTTGAATTGGTGACTCAACTCTCCCTTTGTTGTTTCGGGGTTGAGCATGCCCTTGGTATTAACTCATGTTTTGGAGGAGTGGAGGGTCTCCTTAAGCCATTCGCAAAAATCTCTCCAGTTTTTGTTTGTGAGCTTGCTGGCATAATTTCTGGCCAGTTTCTAAAACTTCCGAATGCGAAGCTTCAGCTTCTTATTGTGTCTTCTCATCTTGCATCTTTTGAACAGTTTCTGTTTCTTGTCCCACAGACTGATCAGGTAGCTGTCAACGCACAATTATTAGCTCTCTTGTCCGTACTCGTTCGTTGGGTGAGGACGCGCTAAAAGAGGATTTGACCTTCCGCGGCTGTGCCGTCGGAAGACGGCACTGAACGGGGTGACGACGATTACTACTGCATAGAATGCCGTACATACTTCAATGATCTTTGCTTTACATTCCCGTCCAAAACGGCTTTGCTCTGCTACGACCGGGCAGCTCCCTCTCCCCTGGGATCCGATGTGAATGTGGGGAGTTAGGTCGACCCCCGGCTCTGCTGTTTCTCCAGCCTTGGTCCGCTAGTGCAAGCTGCGCATTTTTTTACGAAACACAACGGGAAAAATTATATTTCAAGATCTATTTTGGGATGTTTAAGAATGCGTGAGCGGCTCGTGAATTTCCCTCGCGACCTTGAGGCTCGGCCTACTTCGCGTGCCTTGCTCCGGTATCCGGTATCCTGTTTTGCCGCGCTGCACTGGCTGCACGCTCCGTTCTACAGCGTGTGCAAGCGCTGGCGGAAGTGCCGGGACCCGTCGAGACGGTGCAGGGGCAAATGGTGCGCCGTGTTTGACATGACGTCACCCCGGGATCGTCGCTATGGTTGCGATGGCAGCTGCCTCCTTCCTCGAACTCCGTCTTCCTGTGCTCTTCTATCACTTGCACTATTGACAGATCGACGCGGCTCGGCGTGGCGACGCAAACATTTTGCTACATTGCCTTCTCTATTGCTCATTCAATAGTACCAGGGGTCCTGTGGGTATGGCCGAAGCCACCTCGTTGGGACAGGCAAGACGCTGTAGCCACTCAGCAACACCGAAAGGAAGGCAGAGTGGACAGGGAAACGTGGGGCGGTTGAAGTGTATGTAGTTAAGACCCGGAAGTGTTTGTAGTGGTGTTTGAGGGTCTTGTAGGAATGTGCCTCGTCGGCCATGGGCGGAGAAGGCCAGGAGATAGCAGCAACCGGCTAGGAATCCCGCATGGTATCTGATGAGCCAGCTTATTGCCAGTGACGCCCTATGAGTTGTCCTCCATACCACGCAGTGACCAAGGTAGGGGGGAGAGCGTCGGAGAGATAGTCATGGACCCCGTCGGGAAATCGGGTGTATAAAAATACCCACGCTCACAGAAACGCATACCTTGTCCCTGTCGTACGAGGCGATGTAGCCGCAAAAGATGAGGATGAAGAGGCCACCCAGTGACTGCAATCTGCGTAGACTGCGCAGGCTGTCGAGCACCAGTACACACAGGCTGATCGCGACCGCGGCCCCGTATCCCACCACAACCCTGCGTTGCCAGGCGCGTTAAAATTCTAGTTACTTTCTTGTATATATATTGAATTACTCTAAGTGCCAAACAGAGAATCATACAGGGAAAGGGGGGGGGAGTTATTTCACACCCAACAAAAAATTGCATACAAGTCACAATTGTAAAAAGACAGCAAAATTATAAGCCAGTACAACATCAATAATAAAAATTCCTGGGAAGAACTAGTCTACAACTGATGTTCCCCTCTAGAAACGTTAACATTCTGCAACGGGGACAGTTTGGTTAGGTTTCCCGTGCTTGTGGGTAACAAATTCCACTGGCCAATATAAGGGTAAGGGTGAATTTTAGTACTTGTTAGTTCTCAGGAAAATGGGCCTGTCTTTCGATGCGCGTTGAGTAATAAATAGCAGGAAGAATTAACATGGCTGAATTCGGGAATGATACACTGTAGAAAAAACGCGCGAAAAAACGATAAGAGGCCGCATTTCTTTTTCCCACTGCCGGAGGGGGAAGTTTAGGGCACGCTGTTTCCGAAACATTGTTATAGTGCATGAATAAGGCTACAGTAGATACTATGCCGCTTTGTTCCACACATACTTAAGCATGGCTTTATAATATTACTGGCACAGTTGCCCTGTAATGGGAGTGCATTCTAACGAATAAATTCTTGAATAAACATGTGTGCTGTTCAGTTCCACAGTTTGCCAGTGTAAACGTCACTTAAGAATGCCTGGTTTATTAAAAGCTTCACAGGTCATGTGTTGTATATGAGTGTTCCCAGTTTTGAATTAAGAACACCGGGATACTTGATCGAGTGGCCTGCCTCGATCAGCTTATCGCTAATGGTGTGCTGATTAAAAAATTAAATTATCGGATGAGGAAAGCGTTACATGCGTTGTTTTATCTGCGTCAGTCTCCACTTGCTAGGTATGACACCACTCCGATGACATCGACAGATCAGTCTCGAGCATAGTTATACCGGTAGATAATATTTCCCTGTGTGTAGCGGTGTCATTCGCGGAGAGGTGGACGTTTGAAGCTCTATTATGAGCAATGAGGGTCTCGGACTTATTTCTGTGGTGCAGAGAACTTTCACCTATGTAATTTAGGCGTATCAAAAAAGAATGAGGGCCTCGGAGGCCCTTATCTCTGTGGTACTGAGGTGTACTTTGCAGGCATGCGATTAGATACAAGATTGTTGAATTTGACTGACTAAACGGATTTTGGGACATTCTTTAATCCGGTCTGTCATACTGTAGAAATTCGGCAGTTGATGAAAGTCGGCATGGTTTAGCGTGGACACCTATGTTCCCGCGATCGTTCTTTTTCGCCAGTTCTCCTCTGATTTTGTGGAGTGGCCGCTGCCTTCAGAAAAGGTATAAATATTAATTAATGAATATTCATTTGTTGATTACAATACCCAAACTACCATGCCGGATGCTTATAAGAATCGTAACAATACTCCCAAAGTATGATTCTCCTCGCAGGAAGACATTCCAAACAGGGCAGCTTTTATACAACTCGTGAGCTTAGCCACTAAAGCTTTCTTTAACTATTTGCAGGGCGAGGCATAGAATCTATCCCCAGGCCGCGCTTATGCACTGAACCTAGGGGTTATATGAGCAGAAAAACTTAAGAGGAGAACATTTAAACTTCCCGCGCCAGCTTCTGGAGGCCGCTATGGACGAACTAAGCGACTTACGGCAGTAGGGCGCGAGCTTCAGTCGCATAAGCCGTAACGTGCATAGCGCGCTGTTCGTCACGGCGCGCAATCCACCACGTTACGGCACTGTTGGCAGCCAGGAATGCATAAGTGAAGAGTGTGAGTACCACCAGGAGCCGAACGCCGCTGCACCAGTCCGGACAGGAGTGCCATGTTCGTGCTATGGCCGCCGCCAGGTACGCGTGGTAAAGCACCGCCAATAGGATCTGCGACAACCGGAGCTGAAGCTCAGCCCAGTGCAACTCACTCACACGAAACTATCCCGTCGCCGCTGAAGAAGAAGAAGTAGTCTAGCGCAACTCACTCACACGAAATGAGTTCGTCGTTTTTGAAGAAGAAGAAAATAACTATATTTTCACAGGGATCCCCTAGTCCGGAGCTCCCGAGACAGCCCACAGAGCCTTCTCTGCGCGTTCAATGAGTGTCCTTTGCCCTTCCGCGCTAGAGTATTCTTTCTTCTTTCCCATGAAGTGGAGTAGGATTCGGTATGGGGGGAAGGTTAGGGTCCTGTGTGTATGTTCAGACAGTATGATAGATGCTAGGGTAGTCCCCGAAGTTAGGACATTTTGGGGTACCCGGTAATCGTTGGAATCGGTGTGTGAGGTGTACAGTAGGTAGCATGTTTGTCTGAATTTGCCTTAGTACAGCGGATTCCCGGCGAGTGAGTGTTCTGTGTGATGTTAGGTACTTTTGTCTGTTTTGACGGGCTGCCCGTAGGAGATCTCTGGTGTCAACTGATTCTTGAGGTCCTGGTTGCGTCCTACGTTCCTTTTAATGTGGAAGTGCATGCTCAGCAGCCCGGTGGTTTAACGCTCGGGCGAGTGCGCGTGCGCTCTCATTTCCTGGCAAGCCTCCGTGCCTAGCCGCTGAACGTACCGGGAAAACCCACATCTCCACAACATAGTGTTCAGTTCCCCACGGGGAGAGCTTCACAATATTCCTCCCAGACTGCGCACTGGGTCAAGAAAAATGAAGGATGCTCACACTAACGCCGAATACTTGAAGGTAGTGAAGCTGCTAGCAACCTTCATGACCATCACGGTGGTTTAAGTCCCCGATTTGACATTACGATTTGCTAAACAGCGTCACTGTTAAAAACATCACATCATTGTGAAACAGTGCTCTCTCCCTATCTGTGCGCCCTTAGCGATAAAAGCGGTTTTAATCACGGAAACCACACATTTCGCCGCAGGCTGTGAGGGGGACTTGAGGCATGGAAAGAAATTAAGAGGCTCGTTACACGAAATAAACAACCTGAGTTTGCGAGACCGTATACTTTCTCGCGTTTCCAGCGTCTTGTTTACCCTTATTCAATTATTGTTTATCTTATTGTTTATATTATTGCTATTATAAGTATTTCACTTCTTTTTATTCCGTTTAAGACCGACACTATTCAAGTGGTTCAAGTGAGAAACGCCCGAAATCGCTGTTTATTTTGAATGCGTTCGTTAGGATCCGCCTTCCGGACACATGCTCGCTAATAAATTTGGAAGTCCTAACAGAGCGGAGAACCAGTTGAACTATACGGCACACGGTAGTCGAGCTGCGCATCTACGCCTGCGCATGCACGCGTAGATACGCATGTTGTGCAACTAGTTGTGCGCATGCGCCGGTGCGCCCACCGTACCGGCTTTCCGATTTGCACATCTATCTATCGGTTTAAAACAGTGGCATAGAGAAAGAAATACTGGTAAGAGTGGACACTCCCATAGAGCCCTGCGGCCGAATGAATGTACTGTAGTGTAGCGCACCGAGCGGACGGAGAGCCAAACTACTAACCATACTTTCGTACGTTCACTTTCGGTTTCGGTTTCGCAGACACCGATTTTGGCGGGTAGTTTGAAGGACTGGAAAGCGCTGCTCACAGCGACGGGCATCGGTACGGTATGCGGACGCTTTCATGCAATAATTAGTGTTTATTTGAATATATCATTATCAGGCTTAGTGCCCGTATGCTTTTACAAAAAAAAAACCTTTTTCTCAAAAAGTGAAATTGCAATTTACAGTACCACTCACACTTGGTTAAGAATTCTGTCGCGTGTTCACATGTTGCCGAGCCACATAAAAGAGACACACCATAAATGAAGAAATATTTATTGCATGGCACTAAACGGAACAAGTTCAAATTGTCATCATTCTTTGCAACACACATATAATAAACAGTGAGTAATACACAACAGAGACAATACACAGTAGTGAGAGGAAAATACGTTTCCAGGAATAAAAAAAAATGCACAAGTAAAGGTATCACAACCACACAAAGTTTTTCTCCACGGTAATTGAAAATGCAGAAAACCCAGAAACTCAGCCATCCACAGGTTTACTTGTATCTACGACACCCTCAGACTCTGTGCGCTGTTGCAGTCATACAAAAATATCAACCATAACATAATCTAGACACTCGGATACTTGCAACTGTTTACAACAACTATCTCCGCAGATAATTTTCTTAGTCTGGCAATTTCTCCAGTTAGGATGTGAAAGAAGGGAAAAACTTTGGCTTTGATGGCCTAGCTTATTTGACGAACGCTAATGAGATCTATTGGCTCAGGGCAACTTCAAATCAGTAGCAGTAATTGAACAGAAATCCCATTTATGTGGAGATGCACACGCAAAAGGTTAAGAGGAAAAAAATCAACTTCCTATTGGTTCCTTGCAAGGGTGCATTTTCCCAAGAAGCCGGGTTACCTTCCAAAAGCGTTGCCTTCCCAGTAAAGGCAAAGGGCCAGGCGGGGATATTTTAGGTACGTGCACGTAGTCAACCGACAGGTTCCAGGCTCGATTAAGGCACACAAATTCATGCCTTCCGCTGTCAATACGAACAGTCTAATATAAGAAACAGGGAAGCAGTATATGCTTCTCGTGTATGAGACAATGGTGGCACATTACAGAATCCCATAAGCATTTGACAACGTAGGTCCCAACATGGTTCTCTTCATCTAGGCCAGTCCGACAACAGGCAGCACGTATGGTGACAAACGACATTTAGCATGACCTCTTACCCTGGCAGTCTTCATAATGTAAAAGGGTTTTTGTGAATGTACTGTTTTCACAATATTACAACTAGCAGCAACAATAACTTGCGAGACTGTATACGCTGTTGTTAGTGGTTTTATGATTTGAGGCATGTCAGTGATAAAAAACCGTTTGTTCCTTGAGTCAACGATAGTCTTTTCAGTGGTCACGCCTTATTGAGTGCCGAGACTTGCGTTAGATTTTAGGTGCTAATGGCAAGATTCAATAGATGGAATACAGTTGCGGTATCCATCAGAAGCATCAATAAGGTAGCAAGAAGCATTGCAGGCAGTCATCAATACAACTGAATAACTCTGGGAGAACAGGCACGGCCACTTTTGTGAGTCCTGTGAGGGCACGAATTCATGAAGTGCTTGCACCATGTTTGGTATGACGAATGCAGCTGGCTGGTTGGCTCTGTCTTGAGGGCACCTGTAGACCTGCACAGGTGATAGGTGATATAGTACACAAACTGCTTGCAATGACAGATGATATGCGAATAGTCTGTAAATTTCACTGCAACTAGTATTCAAGTATTGCCTCCAGTGCATGCCACCTATTTAAAACACAAGTTCTCTTATTCTATTCAGCAATCATGCGGTCAAGCTATTAGCAACACTTAAAATATGGGTCTTTGTAATTTCGCAACACTGGTTAGGCACATTCTTAATGCAATTCACCTATTGTTTGGGTTAACAAGAATGATAACGCTGCTCACATAGCCTGAATCTATTTGTCTTTTTTTGTAAAATCAGGACGAAGAGCGAGAGCGAGCTGAACGTTAAACAAACTTGTTGCCCCACGGGCTCGCGAAAGAAACGCATCCCGAGAACGGGCACCTGGCGAAAGTATATTTGGGCGCTGTGTGAGCACCATGGCAAGCAGCAGTGAGCGTCGTACTGAGTACTACTGACCGCCAAAGGCCATGCCTTAAAAAGATATGACAGGAAACACACAGTTCCGACTGAATAGGTGCAATCTGCGCAATACGTGTTTAATGAAACTAGCCAAAATATGACGAGAGAAAATAGAGCAAACGCTTGAAAAAACGGCAAGTGTGGAACAGTTGTATGCAATGCCGGCGATACCGGAATTGATATACGATGTAGAACGAAGACCAAATTTGAAGGTTTCAATGCACTGCGCAATCACCCCGCCTCGAGCAAAGCTGTTATTTGCCGACGAAAGACGCGTACCGTACCTGGCGCGCCAAAGCGAAGCGACGAGCACGCGTTATCGGCGTCGGCGAGCGAGTTCGATTTGTAGGCAGGCAGCTTGGTATGCACCCATGTGTAAAACTTACGATGAGTGTACGGCTGCTGGTTATGCCCAGATAAGCCAAATTAATGCAGATACGGCTACTTCGCCGTGTACGTTAGCCCGGACGGCTTTGCAGCGCATCAAGGCCATAATAGCAGTAACAGTTGGCCAAGCTAGCAATGGCTAGCTAGTATAATACAACGCAGCCTGCGGCTCACGTAATTCAGTGCAGGGACAGCGCACAACGCCTACTTCACCTACGGACCGCCGGCCGGCCGGCCACTTCCGCAACTCACAGCCGTCGTTTGCGGCACGTAAACGCTACGTGCGACGACGGGCGCGTACTGCTGGCATCCCTCAGCGCTAGATAAAACGGCACAACCAGCCTAAAATACCATTACGTCCAGCTAAAAAATGGTGTCTTACGCCTTTCCGGGGCGTTTCCAAAGCGCTTATCTTAAAGACGCAGCACTAGCTATGCCTGATTCCCTGAGGTTACGCAGTGCTCGCACCGTTTGCAGTACAAGGAAAACGTAAATATGATACCCCACACCAGCACTTTAAAAAAGAAAGTCTCACCTTTCGTTCAGGATGCAAAACCGATGTCGCAAATAAAGCGCTAGGCGTTTCCTTCTCAACAACAGAGGTTAGCACGAGGCTGCTGAAACTCACGTGCAAACGCTGCCGCACAGAACAGGGAGGATTTTAGAGAAGCAAAGGTCTAGCTTTGCCTGTAGTGCCAGAAAAAGCGTAGTGGCGGCGTCGTGAACTACCCAGTACGCCCGCTTGATGGCGCTGTAAACACGGCTTTGTAAACATGGCGGATGCTTTTTGCACAGGCCGCTTGAGCTCCTTAATAACATGGCTGCCCTCGCACGGCGGCCGCCGGCTCGCTGCTCCACGGCCGGACTCGAGTCTCCTCCTCCCGCGCGCGAAAGGGGCGTCGAGTCCGGCCGTGGCTGCTCCTGCTGGCTCCTGGCTGGCACGCTGGCCGCGTGTTTACTTGCGCCGCGCTAGTGAAGTGATGTTACGCCAGGTGACCAGATGGCCTCGACTGGCACAGACCACAGTGAGCAGCAAGTGAGAACAAATCGTTTATTGACATCCGCAAGTTTACAGAGGCCAGGACATCATTTCATTTCGATCGCTGCAATTGTACGTCGCTTTCGTGACAACATTTTTTTTTGCCATAACAACTCGTTCACTTGCGCTAAGATTTCGAACGAAGGGCACAAATAAAGTATTGACGGCGACAACGGTTTCCTTTGCACCGTCTTTCTAGCGGAGTGCATAACACTCACCTTCTGTTGGAAGAATCGAATATTCTGGCCTCGACAGCTGCCTTCCGATGCGGAATTTCCCACATTTGTCATTCCACAAGCACTCAATTCCCGTGTTTTGCCAGTCCTCTCAACAACTGATGGACGCAAAAACACATAACAGCAATAACAGTCACGAAACCGGTGCTCCGCGCACATTGAAACGGTCGGCCGTTGCAGCGGTTTCAATTTGAATTGGCGGCTTTGTGGTTGCGAATTCAGAAACGAGGTGGTGCACCAGTCGGCTGTTCGTAAAAAGTTGCGTACATTTTTGCTCAACGGATGTTTGATGCGGAACTTGTTAATAGTATTTTTAAATAACACATTGTAAGCGAACTTTGTTGGCTCTTTGAGTCACGGAATGAATGTTTTGTATTCTATACGAAAAGTAACATTTTGCCTGCGCCGTCTGGTGGGCTTGATGGTCGAAAACAGCGCTTTAGGTTGGTCACGTAGGGCATCGATTTTTACGCCGCCTATAGGGAAGACAGGGAACGTCCAAGCTTGAGAGGCCTGGCTGCCGAAAGAGCCAAATGGCGGCTTGCGCTTGCGGCTTGGCCAGGCTTGGTGCCAAGAAGCCACAAAAATTTACATTGACAGCCATTCAACTTATTACACAAATAAAAATGTGTAGTCTAATGTGTAACAAAATTTTAAAAGTATAATATTGTGTGTTACCTTAATTTTAAATATATAGTTTTTTACCACTTGCGCCGACTGCCGGACGGCGCGCGAGTCAGGCCACTCGGCCGCGATAAGCCCGTGTGTCCACTCTTCTAATTTTTTATTTCTCTATGACAGTGGCGTACGTTTGCGGTAAATGACCGTAACTCTTCTAATCCACGCACTCCGAATAGAATTATATCGAGTTTTGCCGCTTGGAAGGAAGTCAAGTCAAGCCAAGATTATTTGACATCATGGCTCTTATTGTCAACGCACTAAATTACCCGTGAATTGTGCATTTTCCGCAAGTCTTTTCTGATTGGCTTTCAATTTCGGTCACGTGCTTCTGGTTCACAAAGCGGTTATATTTGTGCTTTCGTAATTTTGAGGTTTCATGACGTTTACTCGCACCAGTTCTATACTTTGGCTTAGTTTTCTGTAATGATAGCGCTTAATGCTTGGCCGGCGATGAAAAATTAGACGCAGCGGAAATGACAACGTGGGCCTGCCTTTGCTATTAAATAACAGTACGGATAAGGCCCCTAACGCGGCTTGTATGTCATGCCCTCTCTCTGATTTGGTGAGGAGGCGTGACGTAATATAACCAGCTGGAAAGAATGCCTTGGCCACACAAGCAACTTCAGCCTGCGTAAAAGTGACGTAATGTTCCGTAGAAACTCGAAAATGGCGGCTGCTGTCGCTGTGAAACACGGAAAAAATTTCACCGACCTTCGGCGCCTTAAAATCTCCGTAAATTTGCAGCAGGCGCAGTTTTGCATAACGCGTGATTTTAAACTGTTTTCTAGCTAAATAAATAATAGTTTTGACTGTTTCCAACTCAGTGATTACGGTGCCGTATTTTATATTTATGTTCGGCAATACTATACAAAAATATTTGTTTGGCATAACAGAAACATCAGAGGGCAGTACAAGCATCTCCATGACATAGAACCAACGCAAGGCATTTTTCCACACTCCTCCTAGTAAGCTCTTGTTTCACATTATCGAATTCAAGAAAAAAGTAACAAAGAAAACTAGCTATTTTATTCCTAACTGGGCTTATTGAGGTGGAGCTTGACGAATGAGTGAACCGCGGCATCGATACGCTCCGCAGTTATCATGCGTAGCGTCTCGCAGCCCTGACCGCGTCATACATTCCTCCATGGCGTCATACAACCTAACGTCACGGCCGTGGTCACGGCCATCTGATGCTGTGATCACGCCATGAAATTGCAACATAGCAGCAGACGATGGCGTGGCGGCGGTTACGGCCGGGAAGGAAGGGATTGAGGTCGAGTTTGACGATTCAGCGAATCGGCGGCATTAGTACGCTCTGCCATTATCGGACGCAGCATTTTGCTGCCCTTACCGCGCCGTAGAACCGATGGTCACAGCCGTCTTTTTGTGTGATAACGTCACAAACTTGTAACATAGCAGCAGACGATAGCACGGCGGCGGTGACGTTCGGGAAGGTGATAACGCGACAAAGCTTGAATTGAAGCAGAGAGTTCAACTATGTTACTAAAAGGGATTGAAAGAAATAAATAGATACAGCAAAAGAGATTGCGTGATGTGGTTCCGCTCAACATCCGCCTTCCGCTCGCTTTTTGATCGAAGTTACTTGATCGCCGTGTGGTATTGACGCCAATTTTAACCTGAAGAAATGTGTTCCCCTTGACAGCTTCAGCTGCCGTCCTTGTTTTAACCCATGTAAAGTGCTTTTATATCTTTTATGCGCAATATTTGACATCTTGGTTGTGATCTTTGTGAGTGAAGCGTCAAATTACACGGCATGTCACCATAGCATATAGCTATGACGACATGCAGTGCAATTTTCGCTTAGCTTATAAAGATCACAGCCAAGATATGTAATATTGCGCTTAAAAGGTATAAAAACATTTGGCATGTATTTAAAAATTAGGACGGCAGCTGAGGCTGGCAAGAGAAACACATTTATTCGGGTTAAAATTGGCGTCAATACCACACGGCGATCAAGTAACTTCGATCCAAAAGCGAGCGAAAGGCGGATGTTGAGCGGAACCACATCACGCAATCTCCTTTGCCGTATCTATTTATTTCTTTCAATCGCTTTTAGTAGCATAGTTGAGCTCTCTGCTTCAATACAAGCTTTGTCGCGTTATCACCTTCCCGGACGTCACCGCCGCCGTGCTATCGTCTTCTGCTACGTTGCAAGTTTGTGACGTTATCACACAAAAAGACGGCCGTGACATCTTACTCCGTGGCCGTGACCATCGGTTGTACGGCGAGGTAAGGGCAGCAAAATGCTGCGTACGATAACGGCAGAGCGTACTAATGCCGTCGATTCACTGAATCGGCAAGCTCGACCTCAGTACGCGCAGTAATGAATAAAACAGTCAGTTTTCTTTGTTATTTTTTCCTTGAATTCGATCATGTGAAACACCAGCTTACTAGGAGGAGGGTGGTCAAACGCCTTGCGTTCGTTTTATGTCATAGAGATGCTTGTACTGCCCTCTGATGTTTCTGTTACGCAAAAGAAATATTTTTCACATTATTGCAAAACATAAAAACAAAATACGGCACGTTATTTGTATGCTCCGTAATTACTGAGTTGGGAACAGTCAAAACTAATATTTCTTTAGTTAGAAAACAGTTTTAAATCACGCGTTATGCGGAACTGCGCCTGCTGCAACTTCGCGGAGATTTTACAGCGCCAAAGGTCGGTGAAATTTCTTGCGCTATTTCACGGTGACCGGAGCCGCCATTTGCAAACTGTGACATAAGTTTGCACCACTTTAACGCCGGCTGAAGTTGCCAGTGTGGGACGTAAACGTTTCCGCCAACTGTTTATATTGTGTCACGTCTCTCCAGCCAATCACAGGGAGCGCGTGACAAACAAGCCGTATTGTTGTTCAATAGCAAAGACAGGCCTCGGTTAACATATTCGCCGCATTTCGTCTAGTTTTATATTGTTTGTCAAGAATGATGAGCATTAATTATAGGAAAACATGGCAAACCGTAGAACTGATGCCAGGAAAAGTCATAAAACGTCAAAATGAGGAAAGCGCACACACCTGCTTTGTCAACCGGACGCACGTGACCAAAAGTGAAAGCCAATCAGACAACGCTTCCAGCAAATTCTCAGTTCACAGCGAAGTTAGTGCGTCGAGAACAGGGGCTCCGTTCTCGACGCACTAGATCCACCGTGAACTGCGAGTTCACCGAAAGTGTTAAATGTTAAGTGCAGAGCACTTTAGGCGCTCACCTTGTCGTCCTAGCTCGCTCGCTCGACATAAATGTATAGAACACCAAGGCGGCGTCCCGGGGTAACGCTTTTGTTCCCAGCGTATTTTTTTTTCTTTTTCAGTCTTTTACACACACGTACAACACAAAAATAACCCCACGCTGCATGTGGTACAATACACACCGACATAAACATACCAGCCGTGCCTCCGGCTAGGCTTTGTCATTTAATCATCACTTTAGAGTACTTAACGGCTCTAGAAAATCCAACCAATCTGGTACTGGCGCTGGACTCAGCCCCTCAACGGAATGCGTGACACTCTCCCGCAGAAACTGCCGGGCCAGTCGAGCATCCACGTCGCCATGGAGCCACGCCATGCGCGCCCGCCATATGCTGTGAAGGCCCAGGAGCATTATTAAATCGTAGGGGACTCCTTCGTTATTCTCTGTGGGTAAATACCGTATACCATGCTGGTTAAGTGGGAAGTCTTTGTGTAAAGTTCGCTGCATAACATCCCAAAAGTGAACCGCGATTCAACAGGGTATAAAAACGGGGTCTATGTTATCCGGGTGCTTACAAATGGTGCAGTCAGTACGCCACGGTGTATCCAACCCCTTTTCTTTCAACCATGTTTGCACAGTAATTGTCCGCCAATATAAGTTTGGAAAAAAAAGACTTCACCCACGCTTTTACAGCAATACGCTTAACTCCTTTCAGTACATCCTTCCCTGGGCCTTCTTTGTACAGTTCTCCATATCCCGGTACCGGGAACAGGCTGTCGCAAACATCTTTATGTAATTTTCTACGTGACACTGTACTCAAAAAGTCCATCGAAAAGCGAGTTGACAGAAACCTGAGTAACATGTCAACTTCTTTAAAATATCCTGAAATCTTTCCCTGCATGTGCAAACTAGATACAAGCAGAGGCTTCGAAAGCCAAGCGGTTTATATAGTCATAATCGTTCGAAACTCGTGAAACGCTGGCACTTGTGATGCATCTTCCCATTGTTTAGCGCAAAGAAAACTATAGATACATTTAAAGAAAAACATACGTAACTAGCAGTAGTACAACGCAACAAAGCTTGCATTGAAGCAGACAGCTCAACATTTGAAAGCGCTTGCAAGCAATTAAATACGGTAAAAAATTTTTGTGATGTTCTTTAGCGCAAAATCCGTCTTTTGCTCGCTTTTGGATCAACGTTACTCAATCGCCGTGTGCTGTTAACACGAATTTTGACCGGCAGAAATCTGCTTCCCTTGCCAGCTTCAGCTCCCGTCCTAATTTTTATAATACATGTCAATATTTTTATATATTTTATGTACAATTTTTATTCCCTTGGCTGTAATCTTTATGAGTGAAGCGTCAAATTACACTGCAGGTTGTCATAGCTATGAGTGCATCACGTCACTGATTCCTGACGTTGGGCATGCAAAACACATTGCGAATTCACAGTGAATTTATGCAGTCGAGAATAGGAAACAACAGCCCAAAATACAGATGTCAGGGACACGGACAAAGAACCAACATAAGAGGCTTGACGGGGTACGTGCCCCCCAATGTATTAAAGTACCTACCCAATAATGTCTGTATCCCCTAATGACGGGGTCTGTGCCCCTAAACGTCCGTTCCCCCTAACATACAAGCACGCTAAAACAAAATTAAACGTAGAATATTATTAGGATCAGAGATGTCAGACACATAGAGTGCCCCAGATATATCATGCACCAAGATTTAAAAAAAAAAAGAGCAATGGCGTTACATGAGAAAACCTAGTGCATAATATTTCCAAGGGTAGCGGCCAGTAATCTTTTCGCTAATAAGACCCAATTAATTTGTTTAAAATTATTATGTAACTCTGGAAGTACTGTCCTCATCATTAAATTGTCAATAAGGCACTTACAAGTACTCATGAGAGGCATCAGGCTGTACCAGTTTCAGCGACGAACTAGTTACGTAGTCATTTATTCTTACTGATAAACCTTCCGAAGTATGAAATACACCAGGTGACAGCACTCCCACCCACATCATAAAGCAGCGCCGTCGAACAGGCCACTTCAGAGTTACCCAGAATTAAATAAAAAAGAAAGAAAGAGCGAATAGTGACCGAGTTTATGCCTTATCGCCCCCCCCCCCCCCCCCTCTCCCGCCGCCTTTGAAACTTGCAGTTGCTGCTCCTTCCATACATGCCATCATCAAGGCGATGCGCTGTCTCCTCGGGCGTGTGATAGGCAAAGTACTTGTTCCAATCATCTTATTTGAGGGCACTGTTTTATCAGCCGGGTTGGAGCGCTACCACGTGGTATTTTTCCTATTTCGTCAGGCCTCTTATCAGTCAGAATAAATGAGTATGCAATTTGCTCCTCGCTGAAAATGGCGCAGTTAGATGTCCGCCGCGGGTACCTACAAGTGCCTCATTTGCACTTTAATGATTAGGACTTTACTTCTCTAGTTAGATAATTATTTGCAATTAATAATTAAATCTTATTGACGAACACAACCCTGGCCGCTACTCCACCATACTGGAAACATTATGCATTATGTTTCCTTGAGTAATGCCATTGCCCTTTTTTTTAATCTTGGTGCATGATAGCTGGGAAACCCATATATTGGTCTAATAAAAAAGAGCGTTACTTGCCTTCTTTTGTAAGGTGCGCCTTTTACGTATGCGGGCGAAGAAACCCAGTTTTTCTTCTTCGTTGACGTTAATGTTTGACTCCATCACTGGCTCCAGACCCGGCTTGTGTCCCTGCGGTCGGGGATTCGTCTTACGGCGCATGCGCTTCGTGGAGAGGTTATACCTATTATAGAGCTTTAGCATAGCGGCTAGCGTGCGCTAACACTACGGAGACGGGTTACCTGGAGCCGAACGCGCATGCTCGCGCCGGGAGAGCGAGGAGGTCGCCCCTCAGCGGACCGAATGCGCGGGCTTGGCGAAACATGGGCGACCGACCCCGCGAAACGTATGTGCAACTGTCCAGGCGCACGCTAGCCGCTATGCTAAAACTCTCTCTTGGCGTACCGGGTCGGCTGTCTCCTCGCTGGCATGTTCAATGGCTTTCTCGAACCGCCGAGTCTGATCCAGGGCGAGCAATGGCTGTACCGCGTTTCCCCGGCTGCTGCCCTGGGGCCCCGAACTCCGTGGCTCGCTGCTGTTAGTTCTAGAGGACAACCCTGCTTCGGCAACCCTGGGAGCATGCGTGAGTGCCGTCGTCCCCTGTCGAGGAGCCAAGCCAAAGCGAGGAGAAAGCAGGAGCGAACGGACGTTAATGGGTGTCTCACTCCGAAACCCATTCCCGGAGATGCAAACAAGGCGAAAGTTTTTTGGACGTGGTTTCGCAAATCGGGGTCAATTCCTCTGCTGATTGATGGCCCAAGCCTTCTTGTGCTTTGCTAAATGAAGCATCACACATCGGAGTATCATCACAATACGCGTGGCAAGAGCTTAGCCACCAGACAGGAGAGAAATTGACCTCGATTTGCAAAATCGCGCCCCGGAAACTTTGATGTCGGGTCTACATAATGAAATGGTAACCAACATTACTATAATAAGTTTGTTCTAGCAGCGTTACTGGCCACATTTTCTTCGAGTTACGACTGGTGTCCTAGCCTGAACGACCACTACAGTGTAAATGGTAAATTACACAAGGAAATATTTCATGTTGGCCACTGCTACTTTCAAAGCGAACTTTTTATCTCTAACACCCGGAAAGTTCTGTCTTGACAGTTGGTGTCAGCAGAAAATTCCCGCAAACAAATAAAAGTAGTCACTGGCACCTGGAACGTGGAACAAATAGAAAAAGGGAGCGACATCCCGTTGTGTTGCCAATTGAACTAAGAGCCCACGCGGAGACGGGGGAAACAGATTGTGCCCTTACCGAGCACATCTGCGGGTTTACCCACTGCGCTCTCGCTGAATGCCACGTGATAGCGTCACGCCACCTCTCGCACCGCTGGGCGCTCCGCCCACGGCACGTGTAGCGGCCGTGTGCGCGCCTTGCGCGTGCGCTAGGAGTTAGTAAAAATTAAAGGAAGCTCACACCAACGTATGACATCACCCTCCGTCTCTGCCGCCGATCTCGTCACCTCCGTCAGCGGCGGCAGAGACGGAAAAGTGAAATCGTCTAACATCGGGTTTGAGCTTCCTTCAATTTTATAAAAAAAATGGTTTCCACTCATGTGCTTAACCAATACAACTCCACCAGCTACGTTTCATGAATCATGCATTGATTTAACCTCTGCAAAGCATATCTCTTTGAATTAACAAATGATGTGGTCAAGTGAATATGGGTAATCGTTGTGGGTGTCGCTTCCAGCTTCGATTTCCAACTACCTTCACAGGGTGGATTGCCGCGCATTTTTGTTGAATGAAATTCAATTTATGTTACTAAGGCTCAAAGCTCATTTTTATTTTTATTATTTAAGGAAATTTACGTTCTCAAGTTTTGTTGTGTGGGGAGTCGTATTTATCTGTACCATTTGCTTACAATCTCGTTTGGCTTATATGAGACAGCCTCCTCCATAAGTTGGTACTCTCGCGGAATCCCTTCAAGCAGCACAAGGCTTCTGAATGTCCATAAAGACCGTTCAACTGTGCACATAATTCAGTATGTAGTCACCATTCTGGCCCGTAAAGGGACCGCAGCCCGTTTGGTGTGAGTTAGGCGTCACACGAACCTGAATGGGGGGAACAAAGTTTTTTTTTTTTTTTTTTTTTTTTATCACGGCTGGTTTGCAAGCGTTCGCGTGCGCATCCAAACCGGTCGTGTTTGAATGAAGGAATTTCGGTTTGTATTCTTCTTGTTATCCCCCCCCCCCCCTTTACCATTTGGCTCTGGATCCCCCCCAAGGTCTCGCCCCGGGAAAATATTTGTGCACAAATCTAGAGCCAACGCAGCTCCCACACCGCACATTCATTCATTCAGAGTACCCCTAAAGGCCCTCTAGGCGAGGGTATTACATAGGGGGGGAGGGGGGCAAGACAACATTATACAAAAATACTGACAAAAATACAAAACGCATTATAACTAGTAATTAGTTTCAACGAAGGGAAGAAACAATAAATACAACCTACAGCCATACCACGTTGTACAATGACTAGAGGATGGCTGCACCGAGCTGTATCCCCACCTGCCTTCTGTCCGTGTACAGTCAAGATGCCAGTATTCGCCACCGTCGACTACTTAGTCTGGCTCTGCTCTTACTTTTGTATGTGCGTCTCTACCATCCCCAATTATATGCCTCTATATTCCTCTCAAGACGACCGCCATTTGAACATCCGAACTTTCTCTCAGCACTAGGTTGATTTGCTTAAAGAGTGGTCTCTAGAATTACCGTAGATCATAATTGGTTCTCATTTGGCATGTGATCCCCGCGCTTGCAAGAAATCACTGACTGCAATGATGCCTTCAAGCCTTCATGAAACCATCAGCTACATTACTCGCAACTCCGTCTTCCTTCTCTTCCGCTCTCCCTCATTTTGGTCGCATGGCCTTCTAGCAACAACTATTTGGCGTTTACGTCTCCTCTCTCGCCACGAGCGCTCCGGACACGGCGGAATTTAGTTGATCCCTGGATTGAATTTAGATAACTGACAACAGATCTCCAACTGACAACAGATCTCCAATCAACAATACCTTCAAAATATTTTTGCCCTCCTTGTTTAAGTTATATTGCCTACTTTCTAAGCCAACATTCTTGGACTAAGAAAGGCGTCCCCTGATAGACGGTAATTCATCACTGGACTGAAGTAAAATTTCACACACGCTATTTGCGGTCATTCGCGATTAGGTATACCTTCCTAATATTACGAATGTAATTAATTAGGCAGTTTAATTAGACAACCATAAGTCACGAGTACTAGGCGTATCGCTATAACGATCTTGCTGCCGATGATGGCCTTCGCAGCGGTTAAATGAAACGGCCTTGCGTTTTTTTCCTGGGGACCGTATAAACATTTTTACCCCTTCGCGTTGCCCCGTTTGTGTTCAGCGAGAGCACACATCTCACCTGGTCTTTTTCTGGAATGCATACAGGGTCTTCGACCGGAACGCCGGGAGGAGTCTCCGTGGCTGCTGTACACGCGCCGGCAGGGCTGTCAGGAGACGGGTGTATTGGAGGCGAGGGCTTTCGGCCATTTCCCCAAGACAAGGACTTGCGACGCTTCCGGCCCCGTACGTTGGGAGAAGAGGGGCTCCTGCTGTGCCTATACTTCCGCATCGTCCCAGCCACCGAGACATCTTCGCCCGCCGGGACGTAGGCGTTGTTCGCCGAGGGCTGTGGTATGCAAATGTGATCGTCTCAAATGCTTGCCTACAAGCATTTTTATGCAAGGTATGGTGGAACCATAAAAAAAAAGACTGATCCACGGACGTCGCCAGAATGTCTCGCACAAAACCCAAGTCTCGCAGAAAACTCTTCCTAAGAATATTCACATTTCTTTGGTAAAGGCAAGGTCTCACGTAAATCAACTCAGTTCGCCAATCGTTTAACAAAGGTACTCCCTTTAGGCCAGCATGAAACAATGTCTACTACTCCCTATTACTGGGACAACATTGAAGATTACGAGCGACCGGTTTACGTAGACTGCGAGGACACTGCTCTAAAGTACTTTTTTCAACAACTGTACGATAATCAGGACGTCTATGGCTTCTGTCAGCTATTGCTATAGCTACAAGCCACTCAACGCGGGAGGGAAGGGAGCAAGTAAAGTTTCACCTGCACTGGATTTTCTCTCTCTTAATTTACCGATGTTTTAGCCTACGTTGTACTTCAGACGCATCTAGTAAGGCGTGGCAAGATGTCGGCTGTTTTTCAGGCATTTTTCTTGGTATTCCTAACAGAATCGATACATTTACGGGGTTTTACCAGCCCACCTTGTGGTCGATGACAAATTTGCAAACGCGAATGTCCGACCGATGGTAAAAAAAATGGTAAGCTGTCTTAAGGCCGCCTTTGGTTTCTGCAGCCTGACTTGAGAAGGCATCAGTGTTTCTCTACAACATAGAGCGTTTAATTGATTCATAAACCTAAGGCATTCCTATAATATGCAACGAATACGTTCCTTAAACCACGCCAGGAACAAAAAGAGTAATCTACACTCGAAGCTCCTTCAGTCTGGGCAACCGCGTGCGGGCATTAAAGTTCTCGCTGAACTGCCGTTTCTCGATAGCGAGCCTCTTCGGCAATACCTTGTTACATGGCCGTTGTGACTGGTCTTTCGCTTCAGGTCTCTTGACGGCGCCGCCCGCTGCTGAAGTCGCGTTGTAATGCTCGCTGAAAGGCCTCTCATGCACATCGCTGGTAGTCTTTCCAGCGTTACCTTCCCGGCGGTCACCTTTGGTGGGCTCGACGGTGGACTCTTGCGGTGTCGTAGACTCAACAATCCTTCGCCCGGAAGATCCGCTCGGTGTGCTGTTAAGTCATTTAATTCAACGACTTAATGGCAGTGCAAAGTGTTTGTACTTCACTATGACGCATTTATTAATAAGACCATGTCCAACCGCCATCACATTTACAAGAGGCACTAAATACATACAACGCGTAGAAATGTCGTGGGCTTTCAAAAGCCATGATAGCCGACTGCTTAAAACAGGAAGCCCGCCTTCTTCCCTAATTAAACAGGGGACGTTTTACTATACCCATATTTTGTAAAACGTGAGGTTTAGTATCGCTCAAAACGTCATGCGTAGTGTAAATATTAGGTAACGCTTGTATTTGGCAATAAAGCAAGTGACAGTAAAGGTGGGTTTTTAGCAAAATATTTAGTGCATAAGCGCGCGTAAGTTTCGTAATCTTGGCGCACGAATATTGACCCTCTTGGTCATATCCTTCCCTTGGGCAAGCTAAAAACTGCAGCGATTTCGCACTTTCAGCGGACAGATGTTTTTTCTTACATGCACTCAATTCCTGCTCACATTATATGAGCACAAACGGGAGGCACTGCTTAGAAGTTGCACAGGGCAATGTTTGATTGGTTGTTAGGTTAAGGCGCCGTCGCAACGCAGGTGATGAGGCGCGCCATAGTGGAGGGCTCCGGATTAATTTTTACCACCTGGGGATCTCTAACGTGCGCTGAAATCTCGAACACACGGGCGTTTTCGTTTTTCGCCTCCATCAGGAAAGCGGTCATCGCGGCCGGGAATCGAACCCGTGTCCTTGGGCTCAGCAGCACAACGCCTTAGCCACTGAGCCACCACGGCGGGTCACAAGGCCATGAGATAAACATTTATAATTTGTGGTTAGATTCTAAGCATAAAGCAAACCAGTGTCTTGTTTCTTGCCTCATTTCTTAAAACAGCCGCCGTGGCGTAGTTTAGAGCGCTGGCTGCGCACGTAGAAGCAGAACACTAATTAATACCCCCGCACATTGCCAATGCGCAGCTGCTGTAAACATAACTGTGAGTAGCCTTAACACAGCTAGGAGAATTCTTTTTTTGTGTGTGTGTGTGGGGGGGGGGGGGGGGAAGGGGGGGGACGACGTATAAAGTAGGCTCATCACTGTACCTGGCCAAATTGCGGGCCCCGCTTGATGTAGCTGCGGTCTCTGGAATCCCATCCGTCGACTCTTGAATAGCGATAGCTGGCACAGACTCGGTGGCTGGACGCACCTCTTGAAGCGGCGCTGGCGACTGTACCGGCAACAAAGGCGTAGGAGTACGGGCGTTGTCCGGGTGACTCGGAGGCGTCTGTGGACCTCATTAGCTTCGACTGACTACGTATCGTCAAATTACAAAGGCAAAACTCTGGAGCTTCGTTCGGACTTAACTACTTGCAATATATCATTCGGTTAGGTTATGTCGTTTAGTGGCCCACCTCGAACCCGTTTGTCAGATTAGTTGTACAACCCCAAGTAAACTTCGCGTGCGACCATAAAGGACTAAATTTTCGCGAATTGTAAATGCAATGGTTTCACTAAAATACCCGAGAATAAGTAGTGGCGTTTTGAAAAATGGAAGGCAGTAGTAAATGAGACAGCACGACGTTCCTCCCTTGCCGTCACCGTTATACTTCCCACGTAATTTAGTTTTGATGTGTGCAATGTCAATTAGGTGGCACCTTTTCCGTTGCAGTGATAAGAAAGAAAGAAAGAAAGAAAGAAAGAAAGAAAGAAAGAAAGGAAAAAAGAAGGAAAGAAAGGAAAAAGAAAGAAAGAAAGAAAGAAAGAAAGAAAGAAAGAAAGAAAGAAAGAAAGAAAGAAAGAAAGAAAGAAAGAAAGAAAGAAAAAGCGCATGAAGAATCCGAGGAAAAGCAGTAGCATAGCCTTAACGAGGACAGTCAGTTGCGTGCTCAGGGCGTTTCACCTCCGGCACCTCTGTCCACTGGTGATGGCCTGGAGAGAAAAACTGTGGGGTGCATCGCAAAGAACAAAAAATGCGATTTATTTTGCGCATATTCATTATTGGTGAATTCACATATTATTTGCGTATTGCTGTTATATTACACTACCCCCAACACCAACGCTCGCACGCACTGGAGAATTTACTTTGACGAGCCTTTCCCACATTGAACTGGTTCGATTTGTCTGGGCTGTATGCGACCACGTTTAGTTTTGATCGGCGACCCAGATAGAGAAGCACATATGGCCAATCGGGCAAGTGAGTTCTAGGCAAGAAAAAACTACCTACCTGCAGAAAAGAAGCCGATAGTACTTGGAAGGGATCGTTATAATGAAGATGGGCAACCTCAACGTCTTACCCCGGAGTTTTGTCCCCACCCTTCATTTCCCTAAATGGCGCTGGAAGGCGGTGTACTTTGCCACTCGTTGCTAATTAATTAGAACTTACTCATAATCCCCAAATGGTGTAATCATTTTTCTCGCAGTCTGCAGGGAGGGCAGGGTAAAAAACATTATGTGGCGACTCCCATCTCACTCTCCGCGTCCTGGTATACTTTCACTCCTTTCGTTATTCTGAAATCATTCCTCAACGAATCAGCTGATAAATATTGATAGATTAGTACCTGTGATGTCTTCTCATCGGCTCGGCGTCTTTTGCGTTTATGTCGAACGGTATTCGGGCTTTCGCTCCTGCTTGCAGGCTGAGGTTTCGGCTCCCCCGACTTTAAGCGGTCCTCATTGCTCATGATGGCGTCCGGTCAAGGCACCCAACGACGCTGGCTGGAAGGCTTACGTAAAAATAGAACGAGTGGTATACTAATGACGATGCCATTACAACGCTTTTCCAGTTTTCTTGATGATGATAAGACGTTAGGACCGTGCCCACAAGCGGGGCTTTGCCAGAACTAAAGCGTTTGCTGTGTTACGGTTACGAACAACCTGGATTGTTTTCTTTTTTTGTTTTTTTCATAGACTCAATGCAAAACAATCTGCAGAAATTCAGGGAATTGTTTGCTAATGCGCAGCATTCTTACGGCGGTTGTCTGGAGAGTGAGTTCTTTACAGCCAAATATGGTTATAAGTAGCGCTAGACGTTAGATTATTTTATTCCTCTTTAAGATTTCCTGTGTTTCTTTTCGCCAATGATGTAGAATGTATCCAATTACATCGATGAAGTGCATTTGCTTCGGTAATTATGTATTTTTTCCATACAAGCAACGTGTGCTGCAGAGTAGGTCCATTTACGCTATTGTTAGACGTATTTCCAACCTTCTTTCGGGGACTTTTTTTTTCTTGTATTTGTCAGTTTGGGGGGGAGATGTAAAGGATGCATATTTCTTATTTGATCAGATCATTTTTGTGAAAGTATATTGCTGTTTTCTCTGATTCTTTTTGGTTTTTCATAATTATGTTCAAACAATTATCTCCATTTATGCGGTTATAACGATTATGGGAGTTACTTTTCCCAAATCTGCATTTTTTGGGGGAATGCAGGGCGCTCACGGTTTGCCATTATTGCTATTTCTTATTGGTATTTTGAACGTTCTGTTGCGGGCTTTCTTGTTTATTATTGGGTTAGGGGGGGGGGGTTGTATTAGATGCATATCTTTTATTTTGTCAAATCATTTCCGTGAACATTTTATTACATTTTTTCTTATTTTTTGATGTCTCAAAATTCTGTTCGACCAATTAATTCCATTTACGCTACTATAACGACTACAGGCGTTACTTCCGCCAAGAGAGAGAGAGAGAGATGACTTTATTTGATGCCCGAGATGGGTTCTGAAGGGTAGACGACTTGGACGGTCTCCCTTCTTCATCCGTCAGCCAGGATTCCTTGGATCCTCGCGGCGGCTTCGACCATCCGGACTGCTGTCAGTTGTGCCAAATCTGATTTTTTTTCTGTGGAAATACAGGGCGCTGCACAGTCCTGGCTGTGGGGTACTCGGCAAAGATTGCTACGCATTAAAAATATCTGCTTAAGACGAACAGCTTCACACGTAATCTTCTATTTACACTTACTTTCGCGGTACCGCCACCGCTGGCGATTCATCTGAGCGAGTAAGACAAGCTCGGTGGGGCATCCACACGACCCGATGTACTGCGCGCAATAATAAAAATAAACCCTATGCAGCAAATATAGCTCCTTTAGCAGGGTCTATTCTTGGCGACTATAGCTGTCTTGAAGAGGTTCTTGAGGTGTTTTTGAAGTGTAGTTCTGAAGCCGACGTGAACAAAGCCTTAACCGATTACCTATGACCCACCAGATGCTTCCACTCATTAGCGAACTTCTTTCTGCAGCAGAAGGCATCGATAGAGTTTTAGTCACATTAGGTGAAGAATTCACGCCGGTGTGCCATGAAGTGGAAACCGTCTATCACACTTGACACTAAAAAAGGGCGCTTTAAGGCGTCGTTTTCTGCCAAGTTAGGCGAAATAATTGTTCTTTGCCATTTTTTCAAATGGAAGTCCGGTTCATTTGCCATTTCAATCTGTTTAGATACACCTGGCCCTGCAGCAATTCTTTTTAGATGGTACTTCTGATAAGCCTATCTTATCATAAACGCAACTCAACTTTCTCACTCAGTTCGTATTAGCAGAAGTTCACTGTAATTAAATATATTTTCCAGAAAACAGCATAGCAGCGTGAAACCATAGAAGGTGCGCTGTGACAAAAGATTTAGGCGCCATTTCACTCTTTGAAAGTCGATGGTCAGTGAAGCTGTAACGCATCACCGGTGTTAGGAAGTGCTATATTTAATCTTCACCGTACTTTAAATGGACACTGAAGTGATTTGTAAACATTTTGAGATTACTAGCGCAAATTGCAGTCCGAAGTCCATAGGACATGTTTCGTGAGTGCGTTTACGAGAATTTATTTATTAGAAAAATCAATTCGAAAATGCTGTCCTCCTCTCTGCATCCTCGCCTTTTTTCTGCGGCGTTTCCGTGTGACGCCAGGAGGAGATGACTTGGCTTGACTGCGCTACTGCACGGCTCGCCGACCTTCCGACAAAGTCAGTCGGCCCAGCGTTTAGTCCGCCGGCCGCCGACGGGTCGTCGCAATTCGTTGGCTCAGTTGAAACTAAGCTACGACACGTTTGTGGATGGAAGAACGTGCGTTTATTTTGTTTTTTAGTTTGTACACTGTATCAAGCTCCAAGTCCAGGTCGCTCCACACAAGCGCTGCACAAGCGCACATGCGACGCTTCCCTGACTGGCACGCTAGTAGGAAAATCCAAGGCCACTTGAAGGCGGGAGAAGTCAGCGAAGTCAATATAGGTGCTAAAAAAATCAACTGAAACTTTTACCGTGCAGCGTGAAACTAGGGAGCAGGAAACACTTCTTTTGCGCTGGTTGAACAGGCACATCGGTCAGCAGCACGACTACGCATCTGCGAACGCTTTTCCGTCTAAGAAATGCAATTGGTAGACGTGAGATATTGTGGAAATTTGGGGGACGCTTACTGCACGAGCGCTGTACAACAAATAGTCACCCAAGCTGCTTGAAATGCTAAAACTAAATAAAAGTGTAAACTGGTTAAACATTATATACCTCATGTTTCCAATACAGGCACCACTGGCCTGTAGCCGAGTGTTCTGGGGTGCTAGGCGTATTAATTTTGCAAGTTGCAAGTTCGAATCCCCAAGGCTACATTCTTTTTTTGTAAGTTGATTTTTTCGTTTTCGTCTGATGTTTTTCATACTGAGTTCACCATTTTTGGGCCGTAGCGTTCACTGCTCCACGAACGAGTTTGCAGAGAACGCGCGAATACTGACGCTGACGCGCTAGCGAGCTCTCGTTGGCGTGCTGTTGCCATATGCACCGACTGCTTGCGGCAAGTGGGCACAGGCCATAATCAGTAGACCCTTTACCTGGTGCGAACACGCTTTTTACGATACAGGCATGAGTGAGGCAAGCTCCAAATATGGGGGAAAAGCGCATGGCATTTGAGGGTCTGCGGTGACGGGGAGGGCGTTCATCCACTGTGTAGGCCTTGGATAGTGATTTCTACGATTCCAAGCCGTCCTGGCAGGCTTATCTTAGGCATTTTACAGCCGACAACATGGCAGAGGCGCGGTATGACGATTATTGAGATATCGAGAATGCCACAGAGTCCAACGATAACATCGGATGTCAAGCATGTTATTTTACAGAACTGAAACCGAAACTTGTTTGAATGCTAGCCTTAGACATCGTCCAATCACGGTGCACGTCCTCCCGACGTCACAGGGCTTACTTGGTGCGGCCGCCGCAGACCACGCGTGGTAGTTTTTCTTCTTTCGGGCTTTATAAAATAATTACCGACTTTTCAACCCAATAAACGACGAAAAGTGTGTTACTTTGAGCCAGTCTACGCAGTGCAAGCAAAAACGGGAGCTTGACAAATTCACATTAGTGTCCCTTTAATGGTAGCTATGATAGCGTTGTGATCACTGTAATATGCACTTATTGGTTCCGTTGTAACATTACACAGAATCTTAGTCGAAGTTAAATAATTATACGGCCATTGTTAAGTAGTTGAGTCAGTTGCATCGGTGTGGCACTTCAAACCAAACTCTTCTAGCACAAACTAAGTGAACGATTTCTAGTGTGGTCGCTGACGTCTCCGACGTTGATCACATGGTCAGTGTCACCACGGCTAACTCGTGCAGAGGGTTTGGTTATGAACTTCCTGATATCACGTTTGGGTGTACCTGGAGATATATGCACAGCGGAAATCACAATGCGACATTTCGTTTGTACGGCACAGACATCTCCGCAGCCAGGGTCACGGTCCTCTTGCGAGTCGAGGATGTATGGTGTTCTAGAAAACTCCGAGGGCTTTATCTTGGCTTTTCTTTGTCTACGATGGGGTATACGAATATCCAGGGGTAATTTTGAAATCAGCGCTGCCACGTTCAGAATATTAGGAAGAGGGGGGGAGGGGGGGGGGGGGAGGGACAACTGCATGTATTATCAAAGTAGTACTTGTACTTGATGAGGTGATTATGACGCTCAGAAACGTTTATTTTCCCATTGCTGAGTACCTGTCCTTGACTTCTGTTCGAAGAGCTTCCGCCCTCTATGCACCCAATTCCAGAGGGGTGCATAGAGGCCGGAGGCAATATACACTTTAAATTCGGCGGGAAATTTATAAGCGAAGATCGCATGTGCATTGGCGCTCCCTGGCCGGTCCCTATCGAAGGAGGGGAAGTGGTGGGCGTAATGAGAAGGCAGGATGAGGAGTAGAGGAGTTCTGTGCAGTGAAAGAGTTCATTTATGCTCTACACAAATTGCATGCATTCAAGCGCCGCACGCGGGACTACTATTGATGGCTTTGAAGCCATTGGTGATTAGTGACTTTGAAGCCACTAGTGTCAACACTGCACACTTGTTACAATGCCTAGTGCTTAGAATATTAAATGCTGCTGACAATCTACAACTGTAAATGTAAGACACTAAATAGAATGTTGCTAAATCGTTTTATTATTTTTTTTTCAGGGATTTTATTTTGAGGCGTCCCCTGTAATGTCCGAATTTCCACACCCGTGATACATGGCGCCATACATTATTCAAACTGATATGTGGCCCAGTGTCAAACATATATTCACACACGCACGTTTAATGGGGAGTTGGGCAAAGTTTGACAACACGGCTATTCAAACAAATACTAATATTATTGAAACATGCAAAGCCAATGAGCACTTTCAATAAATTTATGAGTAAATCTATCAGATTTATTGCTTCAAAAATTTCGATCAATAACACTTTGAGCACATTTGTGTAACCGTTCTTCAAAATGTTTTCTTGAGAACATAACGTGAAAATACAGGTGTGCCAGACACTACCAAAAACAAGTGCTCAGAACTGCCGCCGTGTTAAACTGTCGTGTGTTAACACGGAACTGTCGTGTGTTAACAGTACTGTCGTGTGTTAAAGCCGTTACTTTGTAGCTTGATTTGTCCACACATGCCGCATTTATTCTCTCCGATATCGCCTGCGGAACTATAGTGAAATCTCGATATAACGAACTTCAGGGGACCGCGTAAAATTGCTCGTTATTCTGAAAGGTCGTTGTAGCGAAAATCGCAAAATTTAAGACAAAAAATAATACTCAAATGCCTAAACGACCTACCTGTAGAGCTGTGCATCCTTGAAGTCATTTTTCAGAAAAAATGCGCAAGTGATCACGAAACAATGTACGTTTATTTAAAGTAGTTGGCAATTTTCTTCTGGTGCGTGCAGCACAAGCTTCCTAGCACGAGGGACTCCAACTCATCCACATTTCTGTGTACTGACTCAGTGGCCGAGTGGTTTTCCCCGGAAATGTGCGGTTTTCGTACGCTGTCCAGCACATCTGCAGTCATCACATGCTGGTCGCAGTCTTCGAGTGCTGCCGCGGCACAATCAGAGGCATCGTCGTTCAGGCCGTCCTCGCTGCCTTCTTCATCCTGAACGCTCATGCTCTGGATATTGTCCTCTGTGGTCAGCTCCGCTGATGTCCGTGAAGATCCAGCAAGCAACCCGAGCAGTGGTGGAACGTAGAAAAACTCGAGGTGGGGCGCGAATAGCGCGGCCGCGGCTTTCTGTACGGAGGAGACCACCCATGCTTCATTTTTTCCCCTTCTCCTCGCCTTATTTTTTCTCTCTCTCGCATCGGCTCCCGCATTCCGTTGAGTAAGTTGCAAGACGTCTTCTACTGCGCTGCGATTTTCCGTGTCGTCTGCTAGCACACGGCTCCGGTTGCCGCGATTGTTTAACGGAAATCTAAGAATCTCCGGCCTTGAAAATATCAGTTGGTAGTACTGAGGCGTTGCTAACATGGCACGGAACAAAATAAAACGATCGTTATTTTGAAAAGTTCGCTATTCTGAAGTACGTAGTAGTGAAATAATTTTACATTATATCTATAAGCAGTCGGCGTGGAATTTCTTAAATGCTCGTTAATGTGGTGTTCGTTGTACCGAGATTTGACTACTCTGATATCCCTCGCAAACGGACTTGACCAACCGTCTTCTCTCTTTTTTTGTGCCGAATTCAAGTCAAATGCTGAATTCAAATTAGTCACAGGCTGCTGCAGATCACACTATACTTGGAATAGGTTGACTATAATTTGAACTCCCTACTTAGCTCCTAAGGAGGCAGCACAAGGCGCGGAACTTGTGTGCGTACATGAATGCCGCGGCCACAGCCACTTAACTCGCTTATTCAAAGCACCAAGTCTGAGTCTCTTGTCGTGAATTTATCGGCAACCCCGTTTCCTTCCATGTGTCAAGTCCTTGGGAACTCATTCATGCTGGCTTCGTGGTGTCCTCTCTGGAATAGAGGACTCGTCTTCGGGAAATGCATAGAGCTGCGACGCTTGTACAACGTAGACTTGCTGGTGATCGGGGCTCCCTGTCGCGACATTCCTGCACAGTGAAGCGAAATTGATGAATGACAAATTCAACTGTGCTCATATATTGTTTCCTAAATGCTTTGATTTAAGTTATGCTGACAGCAAAAATTATGGACTTGAAAACAACTAAATTGTATTAATTTTTGTATGTGCCAAATATCAATACAGCGCTGAATGTGTGGTTTTGCCAGTCAGCCCATGGGTGCGTATATGCATGATCACGTGCATGGTATAACAGCGAGGTCGATAGGCCAGATAAGATGAGTGGGCTGTCCGCGTATTTTGAAACGGCGCACTGAATAAATCATCACTAATTGCTATTTTGCAAGGATAACTTTTGGCGTGTTGTCTAGCGCATGACGTCCGCTTGGCTTTTAATCATGGCGTCATGCTTGGCTTTATACAGTGTTCGGCTGGCCGTCAGCCTGACTCCAAGCGAATACTTTGCAGAAACTTAAGTAGGTGCCTTCGTCCGCCTTTCGCAGTGGCCCATGCCCGGCATATTTCTATCAGGTACATGCAACTCCAAGCGTTGACATGAATACGCGTTCATATATCACCATATCATACTTTTTCCAGTTGTCGTAATTGAAGAAGACCCCTTGCATTACGCAACAGTTTGTTTTACTCTTTTACATGAGGTTGCTGCTATGCTCTGGTTGAAGAATTTGGGCGCACAGAAAACTGAGCAATTTGGGTTCACTCGTTCAGCCTCTAATCTACTGTTATAATAATCTCCCTGATGCCATCACTCTTACCAGATCAAGGAAATACGGTAAATAGTTGAAGAACAAAGACTATAGGCACCCGGGGGTTATGGCCCATGACACATAGAAACATGGCTGCCCCTCTTAGAAACATGACTATATAAAATTGCTTTTCCTATTGCGGCATGCCTGATTTCTGGCAGGAGTTATGCATCTACGCTGCGTTAATTAACATTACATGGTAGTTGCGCAGCAGACAGTTATAAAATATCTACTCACTCGACGGTACCGCCCTGCTTGGCAAACCCGTCCTCCAGGGTTTTCTGAAAGCCCTCGGGAAAAAGCAAGCCCGAACTTGCTCCTGTCAAGCAGAGTGCAGCCGCCACCACATTCGGCACCCACAGCTGCGTCGCGTGACCCTGTGACAAACAGCGCCACACACGTTGCACAAAGGATGAACAAATTACGGCAAAACGGCGCGTCTGCGCACGTGTTTTGCCGCCCCGGTGAACGGTCCAGCCACTTCCCGGCCCCCAAATCGGCGGATCGGCGTTCATCTAGCCTGTTAGACATTTCAGAGCGATAGCTTTACTACGCTAAATGTTGTAATGTCATTCATGGCGCCGCAATGACCTTCGGCCGCCGGCGCGCAAGGTGAGCCTTTCTTATCGCTTCGCTCGCTCGGAGCTTCGCCGCCGGGGTACCACGTGAATAGGCTACAGGGTGAAACAGCTGCTTCACCTGCGCCTTATCACCCAGCGGGGGCTGGGGCGTCGGTGCGTGCGTTTCAGTGCAAGCAAAACAACGTGACTGTGCAAGGGTTTTAAGGAGTACTGACAGGAAATTTTCGTGTTACGTTTTTTTCCGATGTTATGGGTGCTTACCAGCCAGCTAATCATAGAAAACTTAAGAGGGTGGGTCGCAGCGTAAACAATTACAGTGGGCGTGCGCTGAGCGAAACTCGCATAAACCAAAACGTCTCTCAAACGAAGTAATTAAAAAAAAGCTATTGGTTTCCTATAAAATCAGTCCTAAGATGGGCTCGACAATTGAAACACCGTTTTGCGGACAACATGGATAAACGAAACCGAAACGTAGTGCCATATTGTCTTTGTTACTGCCGCTTTCCACAATCCAATCCGATCCGGTGGTCTGGTGGTCCCATCTAAAATTTGAAGGTGTTTTAGCTCGCGCGTCTTGAGAAGGATGATGCTGTGTATGAACAGGGACGAGGAGCACACCATAGACCTAATTTCTGCCATCCACATCTTGGCCCTCTATTGGCATGACGTTGCATCTGCAACAATTCAAAGATGATTCAGTCATGCGGGTTTCTCTAAGGAGATGGCCATAAACCAAGAGTCGGATGCCAACAGTGCTGAGGCGCGCGCTGTTCTTGGTTTGCTGGCTGAGAGATTCGGCAGTGTCATGGTATCGACGAAGTTGTCACCTGCCGTGAGGACACTTTAGCAGACATACTAATGGAAGTTGAAGTAGGTTCCGGTCGTGAGAGTGAAGAGGATATCGACAACGACGAACACCAGAGCACCCCACCATCGACTATAGAAGCAAGTCAGGCAGCAGAAGTACTCCAGCGGTACTTCTAGAAAGAGGGCTGCTTTGAGCATGTGGGCACCCTAAGCAAGAGGAATGCCAACTTGGTGAAGCAGTGCCATTCCAGCTGAAGCAGACCATTTTGGACAGATTTTTTGGGAGTCATGATCCTTAAACGAAACTGCTAATAAATGAAACATACTTCACTGTAGTTTCGTTTAAAGGGAATGTACTGTATTTATAGCCTTATTTATTCGTGTCAGTTGCGATTTCGACAGAGAGAACACCGAGGGAAGGTGCTGGTGACGTCACCATTCTCGTCGCACTACTGCCCGCGCGCCAAGACCAGCCGTGGTCTCCAGCATCCCCATGCGCCGGGGCAGCATTACGTCAGTCCCAAAACCCGTGACGTAATACACACGCCGGAGCAGCGGGCGCCAACCACAGCCGGTGCGTTGGCCCCGTCACGGGCGCCCTCTTGTCGGTAGTTTAGGGCCAGGAGAAGCAGATGGCGTCATGCTGATGCCAATTGCGAAAGGGTATCCATTCTGAGCTTTCTCCTGGACGCAAAGATTAAAATGGATTTAAAATATGTTATAATGAACGGTTACTCTCGAAACCTGCTGGGAGATATCTCCACATATAAAGGAAGCCTTTTACATAGTTATCTCCGCTTCGAAATTTCGTGTCAGTACTCTTTTAACAACTGATATATCACAACACTGCGCTCACTGAGTTTAAAGGAACAAAGACTAGAGAAACACACGATACGCGTGCACGAAAGCACTGCTTTCCCGGCTTCTTGGTGACGAATGCAGTCGCCCCACTGGTGGCGCGCAGGCTGGGCTGTGTGCGCTTGCATTTTGTCGCAAGCGAAAGGATGATTCCAATCATCCAGTGGAGATTGCTAGGCTGATAAATCTAAAGCAAAGGAAACTTTCACGAAACATTGTTTGCACATTTTTTTTGCTATCGCTCATGATTACTACGTTTACAAGTACTAAACTTCAACCATTTTTGAGCGAAGCTTATATTGCTAGTGTTTGATTGATTGTAGGGTTTAACGCCACGACGATACGAAGGCGATGAGGCGCGCCGTAGTGGAGGGCTCCGGATTAATTTTGACCTCCTGGGGATCTTTAACCTGCGCCGAAATCTCGTACACACGGGTGTTTTTGCTTTTTTCCTCCATCAGAAAAGCGGCCACCGCGGCCGGGAATCGAACCCGCGTCATCGTGCTCAGCAGCGCATCGCCTTAGCCACTGAGCCACCGCGATGGGTATATTGCTAGTGTTACCTGTATGTTTGATGTCTACGAACAAAACCTGTCGGGGCTGCATGTACATTTGAAGAGCGGAGCTTTCGGTGTATTTACTATTAACATGCAGTCACCACACAGGTCACACGCTGTTCAAAAGTTCACCTGGACTTGAAAATGTACTTCTCATCACTTGTATATGCACCTTGAATTGATTAAATATTAATACACACCATTTCCGATACGAATACTGCAAGCTTATACCACAAGCTTATACGTCTCATCACTAAGATGTGCATTTTTAGTGAATTAGTTATCAGTAGGTACAATTTTAGCAGTCAAAATAAAACTGTGCTTGTGCGGTATGATGACCGCTATCACCGCTGCAAAGAAATAAAATGTGTCCATACCTTTCACATAAATTCAGTGCCATCTCTATGTGGTGTGCTGAAAAGCCTCGGTGGTCATCCACATTTCACAGAGTGGAATGGTTCATGACTAATTTACCTTCGACGCTCGCGTGTGGTGCCCCTAGCCAATAGCAGCACAAGAAGCAGGAAAGGTATGCCGGAACAACGGCTTGAACCCTCACCAGGTCTTCCAAGAAGGGCGCCACCATGTAGCCGACGTATCCTAGCGTGAAGCAGAAGCCCAAGGCGACAGAGCGCGCAACTGTCGGGTACGTTTCGGTGATGTGCACGTCAACAACTGCGCCGTTCACCGAGGAGCCAACCTTACCCACCATCAGCAGGCCCAGACGAACCCAGGGGTAATCTGCGCATTTATGCACACCCTACCATCGTTACCATCGGGCGTCGTTTTTCTTCGTTGCACATGGTTACGGCTTCTGAGCGGGATATAGGATCTAAGGCGGCAAGTTGAAAGCTAAGTTCCGACCTATGATTACTCTTGTTTTTTTTTTTCAGCATGAACGTTGTATTATTTGGGGCCTCAACAAGTTGTCGGCTTCACAATCCGATCCAATACCATCAGCTGTTCTAAGCTATATATTCAGTACCGCATTTTAATGGTATTAGATGATATTATTGTTTAATTTCATCAGTTACATTTTAGGCACGTTACTTATTTACGTGGTCAATTTACTGCACCCTTAGGCTGGTGCAAGAAGTGTGTGGGTCAGTCTGTGCCGTTTATGCGAGCTCTGAAAGCATGGCTATAGGACTGGCAAACTAGGAACTACAAATCGGCTATCAAACGGCAACATAAAACAGTGCCAAAAATGGCCCTTCTAGCGGTTTTGTCAGTGCTTTTATAATGCGTAGCTCACCTTGGTAACTCTCCGTTAGTGACCTTTTTTAATGTGTAGCCTCCTTTGGCTGCACAGTTACCCGCGAATTGGTGGGTTCAGCTCTAACTTTGAGGTACGCTTTTTCGTGCTGCGAAAAACACCTTGCTCCACCTGTGTGCCTTTCGTAATAGCGCGTGAAGACAAAGCATGTATAGGGGAGACCCTCAGAGCCTTTCAAAACTAACACCGCTGCTGGCAAGGTCCATAGATGTCAACATAGGGCCCACACAGACCCGAGCACACTTAAAGCAAAACACATAAACAGTCATGAGCAAATGAAATGCGAATACGAAAATATGAACCAGAACACTCAAAATTGAAGAATACTGTCCGTGGAATTTCAATAATTGCGCGCTTTTGGAACACTTATAAAGCCGCATTGTCCAGCCTTGTTACTGTAATTAAGCCACGGGTCAATTTGACTAGCGTGGAATGAAATCGCGCTATTGGTGTGTTCTGTTTTATATTTTGTGTGTTCTGTTTCACGTTTCATCAAAGGCGAGGAATAACTGGAGCTCGCTTGATCTAGTTGTGGTATCGGAAGTGATTGCAGGCACAAGTTATCGCTGTAAACAAATACATTGGCTCTTCACACAACGCACCTCAAGCTTGAGTTTATCGCTACAATATGAACGAGTCCCTAAAAGAGGTCTATATATGGACACAGATAAGGTATATACCTCACGCGTTCTTGCCTTTAGGAGGATTAAGCAGCTTCAGTACGGGATAATCATTTGAGGCGCCTCACCGAGCGGCAGGAGGCATAGGGCGACCATGACCAGGGCCTGCACGAGCATGGTGCCACTGATGATGGGTCTCCGGCGGCAGTACTTGATGATTAGCGCGTTGACAAGCCTCACCAGGTACTCAGGTAAGACAGCGATGGTGAAGTTCAGGTATGGATTGCCTCCCACGTTCGCCGCAGACACCGTCATGCGGTACCACATCAGCATGTTGACCACCCTGGGCACGCAACAGTATAGTGTACAAAACAACTTTCGCTTAGAGGGCTATAACTGTATACTACCAGACCGTCCAAGCTTTCAAGGCCTGGTGACGGCGCGCGTAGTGCAGTGCGCAACTACTGTAGAGTTTTAACATTGTAGTGTAACTGTCTGGCGGCTCAAACAGAAACAAGCGCAGAAAAATACAACACGAACACCTGACTTCCGGCTGAACTCTTGATAAATAGCAGCTGACTGGATAGAGCGGCGAAGACAAACGACACCACCTTTCTAAACTGCAACGGGTGTCGCTAGGAAAGAAGAACGACGTGCGTTGCACATTAGGGCTCTTTACTTATGAAAAGCTACTTGAATCGGTTCTAACAAATCTGGCATGGCTTGCCATAGCGACAACATCGCGCTTCGAAATGTAGGGTTAATAATGCGCCATGTGCTGCTTCTTTTCGGCGTATACGTGGGAACTCACAGTTGTATGCTGAACAGCGTTGTGATTTTGATCCAAACTTTTGTTGAGAACAAGTCAGCGATGGTTGCTCTTTTAACGTCCCGTGACTAAAAAGAGAAGAGAAGAGAGAGTGGCTTGAGTATGAGGGGAATAATTGTCCTGGTGGCGAAGGAGGGTGGCACGGAGGAAGGGAATGATAGAAATCGCGGTTCAAGGTTACGCGGTTTGTGCAAGTTTCGTGAGGTCACAAATCATTCGGATTGATAGAGAGCATTTCTAAATTTATGGTTCCGTGAAGATAAAGTGTCACGCAAGCATACATTCATAGGGTCGTCGCAAAAATGACTGATTCCTATTTATATATATTGAGACGCCAACTTCTTTCCTGGTATTCACGCACTAAGCCCAGTTAGCAAATAACACGTACGCTAATAAAGGTTTAATCAAAACCTCTCCTACGCATAAAACAACGACCTCATTCACATTTCGCTATAAACTAGCGAATGTATCCTTTTGCTCATTGCTTTGCTACTCCGTATGCATTAAAAAGTTATTTGACCCTTGTTGAGACCCGCTCACTCTATTACCACCAGGTCTATTACCCCTATTTCATATAACCATTACCACTCCGTTCATATTCCATATTGCGATTCCTATTCTTCCTTAATACTATTACCACTCTTCCCTCATAGGTATACGACGCTGTGCTTAAAGTTGGCGACCTGGTAATACCGTACTAGCATGAATACAGATTATTTTATCCCTAGAAGTAAATACTAGTACCACTTTCCTCCATCCAACACCGGCATCTGCGATTCCGCTAGCTTCAGTATATCCGTACTGAAGGTCATCAGTTGACAGCGTGCTTCTTCTGTAACTACCAAACTTAGCTACTCCTAATCAATGTTTTATTCTTCCCGGTAGCAATCCTGAAGAAAGAAAGAAATATGGTAAAGAACACGCTTTCTGAAAACCAGGGAACACAACAGCGGCTGTTCGCTTATTTTTAAAAGCTCGACCTACTTTATCAACATTTGGTGAATTGAAAATGCTCCAATTTGTCTTAATCACCCAGACACGGCATTCCTCACGCGCTGCTCTCACATATATAAGCTCCAAACCAACTTCGTGAATTCAATTGGTCTGTACCTAACTGCTGTCATAGAGTCAGCCTGCCTACTGCTAGTAAAAACACTCACTAGCAATAATTCATCCCTTTGAAAAAAAAGAACTCACGGCTGCCTTGTTGCGCTTGGCCTCGTCGATGATTTCGTCGACAAGGTGTGGTGGCATGCTGGCTTGCTTAGCGAACTGTGCGACCACTTTCTTGGCCGCTGCAAACCGGCCCGTGGCCATCAGCCACCTGGGAGATTCTGGCAAGAAACTGGCAATAGTGCGTTAGAAAAGCGTTCCAGCAGCGTTCACGGTGAGACTCCCCCCATTGCTTACACCCACATGCTTTAGTGTTCAGCATGGACGCAAGCAGAAAATATTGAAGCAAACCTGATCGTGCTGATGGAAACGGAAGCACGGAATGCGTTGAAATCAGCCTTGTATATCGTTGTTCGGTCGAACTGAGCAGTTGTGGACAACATGCAGCAATCGCTGCAGACACACGCACGCGCAGCCATATCTGAACAGGTGTCTTTGTATCAAAACAAATATTAAATCATTATTTACGTAATCTATCACCCAGGAATAAGGACAAAGAACTTCGGCTACCTTTACTCCAGATACGTCTTTATAGGCTGTGAAAAGATGAGCGCTGGGATGGATTTCACGAGTACCACGATGTGCACGGGGTATGAAGCACACGGACATCATGCAGACTGCCACATAAAATTGTTAGGCTGTGTTTAAACCGAAACTGACGTGAGCTGTTTGTTCAAAGGCAATAAAGAGTAAAAAAGTCGAGGTTAGCGCTGTAGTTACCGCACCTGCCTCCTACTCTTACAGCCATGGTTAAAATCCCAAACGGACACAAATGTGTGTTTTTTTTTCTCTTAACAGCGGTGGCCATATTGTTACCATTTATGTAGACGGATGACGGCAACGAATGCGTCCACTTCTCACGCGTGGTAATGCATCTAATCCTTTCGCCTTGATAAACATTTAAAGCTTCCTTTCTCTCTCCCGTTCACCTTCATTTTTTTCAGGACGACGAAGAGCAGGTCACAGTGTGCACAAAGCGAACCGTTCGATTTATTAATTTTTCAAAGCAAGAAGTCGTTTTTTTTTTTCAATTTACTCGATCATCGCCATCTCCCTAAGTGCCTGCTTTTTTTTCCCCTTTTTGTTTCCTTTCTTTTTTTTTTGCATATGGGAAGCCATATTGGAAGCCGATCAGAAAGGCGTCTTCTGACGCCGTCGCGGTGCGGCACCACGACAAAGTTGGTCATCCAGCCCCGTTCTAATATGCCGATCCAGGTTGAAATTCTTCAAGGAGGCGCAGCAGCTTAAGAGTAGGCGTAGAAAGTACACGCGCTATGGCAAGGTGCCATTGTCGGCCTTTGTCTCTTTCGGTTTGCACTAAAATTCTCCTGTGTATCTGCTGGCCGTTGAATACATATGTGCTAGCGGTTAGTATGCATGATAGGTTCTCGCGTTCATCCACACGCAGGCATGTTTTGACCGCTCTTGTTCGCGTTGCGGAGAACTTCAACGAAATCGAAACTGAAACTAAGCCTACCACCTGGGATAAAACATTCTGTTTTATGTTTGCTAGCTGAGGTCTGTGTAAAGCGCGTGACCAGTCAATGTTCCCGTATACATTTATATTACATATACATGTCCCTGTTTCCGCGTTTGTTTTACAAAAAAAAAAGTACTTAGTCAAGCTTCACAAATCCCGTGCTTCAACATTCCAGTTCCGTGGTGTCCCGAAATGAAGTTCGTGAAAATGCATGGGGCGGCGATACCTGTTGTCATCAATTTGTCATTTTGTGCATTAATAAGCACATATCGCTGCTTCGAACGGTACATTTGTATTCACGGCGCTATCTACTGCCAATCTAGGCCAGCTTGCTGGTATATTTTATTGTCCATTTCAGTGAGCGCGGGAGATTCATATAGGTGTCGTAGGCATATACAGGTTCGGTTTAATCATTAGCAAGGGTACCTAATTGCAGTTTGTAGTATATTAAATTTTCTATATAGATCTGACGGCCCGTCTTGACAGCCTTTTGATTAAAGTAAAGTGTGTGGTATTTTTATCTCCTTTTCAAGTGCTAATTCAATGGCATGCCAATTGCTTGCAATCATCCCCACAACCAAGCATTATCACTTATAAGAGTCATGCGGGGTCCGCATCCCTTCACCCACTTGTTTTTTAATGCATCTACTAAATGGCAACCACAGAATACATAAAGCTTTCCTGAATGATTTGTTAAAGGGAAGCATGAAACCCTTTTTCTAAAAAAGACTACAGAAATGCATGGTGTTTTTATATATACTTTCTTTTTTCTACAACAGTTCATGGCTTTGTTTATCTATAGTCGCCATACAGAATATTTTCAACTTTTGACCCTCGTTCTTTTCTTCGCTTCTCATCACAAACGCCAACATAGGTTTTCGCCACAGCCTATTGATCAGGTACAGTCGTCAAAACTGCTAACAACAACAAAGGACGAGATGCCAGGGTATGCACAGTGCGGAAGCTTACGATAGTGCTCAGGCTGCTAAGTCAGGCTGTGCGCATGCGCTGAAGCACCCGAGTGCAGTAGGGCAGCATCGTGAGGGCCGATAACCAGGCGCCAAAGACGCGGCTGTGGCTAACGTGAGCTGCCACTCAGTGCGTACGCAGGCACCTCATGTTTTGTTGTTGTTAACAGTTTTGACGACTGTACATAGATCTGTGGGACTAGAAGGTATAGTTGCTTAAAGAATGCCGATACCATAGCCCTCTGTGTTGACGTCGGCACAGGCTAAATATTCTTACCAGCACAGTACCAGCAGAGGCGCCAGTGGCACCGCCGCGTAGAGATGCGTGAGCCGCCAGTCTTTGGCCAGGTACGCGACCCACGGCACCAGTACCAAGCCAGTCGTCCAGCCGCAGCCCATCATCGTCGCTGACAGGAAGCGGTAGCGCGATGACACAGTCTCCATCGCTTGAGGTGAGTGTGGATGAAAGGGAGAAACCCTCGCTCAGCAGAAAACTCTCTTTTCACTTCACTCTTTCTCACGTAGCTTTTTAGGGACAGCAAACCAATCTTCAGAACCACAAGGGCAAGCTGGAAGTTTCAGTGTCATTAATGCATTTCGTCATCCAATATGTTGTCAAGCTTGTTCACGGGGTCCGGCCGGTGACTTTTCCCGGAAGCTGCTCACCGCACAATAATGACGTAGGGTCGCCCCGATCAACGATGCCCATGTTTTGGGCCGGAATCAAAAGAGTCACGTGTTGGAAAGCCATCTAATGACTCATCTCGTACAGGGCCTGAATGGCCCATCCGTTAAGAACCTACCGGATTCCACCGCTACAAGGGCGGCTGCAAAGACCGAGTGACAGCGGTATTAAACGAGGGAAAGGGCAGTGAAACAAGGAAAGGATGGTGTCAAAAGAGGAGAACGAGAGGAACGAGGAGAGCAATCGGGGAAACAGTCGAGACGGGTCGCAGTAAAAAGTACAAAGAAGACAGGGAACTTCGGAGCCCGGAGTCTAGCCATTACTAAGGAGCGACGCCACATATGGAAACTCAACCAACGTCCAGCAGAGCCCGCAACGCCACAGCCTGACCGTAAGAAACGAACAGCCCTTTCTTTGAGCCAGCGTCGCCGCGGCCGGACCTCGGCGGACGTCTACCGCTTCGTTTGGGCCGGGGCCGCATCACGCCAACGTATCCCAGTTACTAAGCGAGATAGAGCCAGTTGGTCTTATTAAATATCTCAAAATGTTCATGTTTCGAGACTGAGCGTCCATCTTGTCATGCCTAGTGAGTACTCAGGGTCCGGGTTACCTGGTCGTCATTGAAATAGTCTCCTGAAATTGCTGAAAGTAGCCAGAAAAGTCGCCACCTTAAATTGAAGGTTTGCAAAGGAGAAAGAAAAGGCGCCATTTTCAGCAAGGCGATGCTAGTAAGTACCTTTATATTACCTTTGCAAAAAAAATGCAGAAATTTCGAGACGTAGAAAACCGTATTACAATTCTATTCTTTTGCTGTGGTGCGGGAAAGCGACAGCGGTTGACTACTGTCTACAAAAAAAAATTAAGATATGCAGGTTTAGGTGAAGCATTCAAATAATCAGAATGACTTGGAATTGGTGTTTGCTGCACATTGTGTCATCACTTTCGCTGGTTGTTTACATTCCCATGGTGATTATACAACGTCATACACACTTTCCTTCTGTCTGCATGACATCTTAAGTTCCAGTAAACTACTGGAGCATTATATATTAAACCGATGGCGTTGTTTGAAGGCTTTGGCGCTATTCATACGACATCAGGTGCAGGATATTAAAACGAGCAAGACAAAGTTTGATTTCTTCCGTTAAGTACTGCTGTATGGTGGTCTGTTTTAGTGACTGAATTGTTGAGACCTATTCTAGACTTTGGCAGATAACAGCCACCTGCCTACAAGTTTCTTCTGTTCTGTTTGTTCAGTCTGTCTCGCTGGCTGAAGTGCAATGAAAGGTCGTACAATGCCAACTTTGTGGAAAGTGTGGCATCAGAAGGGCCCAGAAATATATAAAATCAGCAATGCTCGCAGGAGCCAGAATATAGCCAATTAACCGCACTAAAATTTTCGTCGCCACGAGTCTGGAAAATTCACCACTTTGGCGACAAATCGCTACACCTGGCAACCCGCTCAGGGTGCCTCAACACGGCTAGGTCAGCTGGTATACCCCCCAGGTAACCGATAAATGCGCCACTAGCGCCAATTTGTCCCCTGGTGCTTGGTAGGCCGAACTGTCCAACTAAAAAACAACAAAAAAATCACTGATGCTGCTATGGCAACGCTTTCGTTGATGCGCGAGGAGGAAACGCCGTGCCGCTTATCGTCTGCTATGGTCTGAACGAGCGCGCCTGTCTTTGTGTGCCGCAAGCGTGAACAAACACCGCTTGCATTTCGCTTTTCAGATAGGGTTGCTGCTACACATCTTGTTTTCGACAGCTTTCAGTTGCTAATTTGCTTGGACTCTCAGCAAGTGCAGAAAACATTTGTTTGAATATATTTCTTAGTTGAATACGCGTGAGGCAGCACGCCCTGAAGCGTGTTAATTTTGTTTGGGGCACAAAAAGTAGTAGGCGGGAAATGTGGTTCATTAACTGATTTTATTAGCAACGTATGGCAAGCGAAGTTCAATACATGCCACAAAAGCACATAGCTGTGTATCTCGTATAGTAAGTACAAACGTCCGCATTCTGTGTCGGTTACACAAACATAACAGAAATCTTCGAACAATTCGTCGAATATACAAAATTTCTGCAGAGGTCACCATGTTCATTTTCTGTACACAATACAATTCTACAGAAACGATGTTTAATAAAAACACGCGTTTGTGAATAATAAAATGATTATTACGTGAGATGACCAGCTCATTTCGCCACCATTAACAACCGTCTATATTCTTATTCTCGCAAACTTGCGAGCCCAAAAAACCCTTTATAGCTAGCAAATTTTCTGCGCAATTTCGCCATACATCACACTTGGTAAATGGAACAAATACCACCATGGATATCAAGAAACACGTAAAAGCGAAACAAATATTGAGAGTGGAAACAAGGTACGAAAATTGTGTCCTACCACAGGTTGAAAAGCGAAGCGCCGCTCGGCCGTCGCGCAGGTAATTCGAACTTCTCGTAACACGGAATGCGAGCGGTCAGCTGCCACGTAAATAATTTTTGGGGCTTCTTTCATGCTAATAAGCATTCGGAGAAACTGATCGTCGGAACGCTTTAAAGCCAAACCAGTTCGTCGAAGAAGCATTTAGGCACATTAGGCGAACATAACTTCCAAGCTTTTCTCTGGTGGAAAGAAAATGAAGAGCAACCACTCACCAAACCGATACCGAAGCGAAATTTCCGTCTGCGTGTCCGCTGGCATCAATCGGCTCATGAGAAACTGCCGACAAGTAGCTTCACATGCTTACAACATTACAGACAAATACGTTGTACCAAACAAAAAGAAATTCACTGTAAAGCAACAGCAGAAGATGACACGGTCCGCCCAGCAGCTTTTTTGATAAGGATAGCGCTTGCTTCTTCATAACTTTCACTGAATCAAAAGTGTGCTGACCTGCATGCCGTCCGCTGGGAAGCGGAAAATTTTCGCTGTGTTATTCCTTCCCGAGTTGTCGCACCGCACAGCATCGAAGCGCGCGTTGTGTCCTTTTCTCAGTTTCTCTGACATTTTGAGCCCGTTCGCACTTACAAACACCAAAATTTTCACCTTCAAGGCATACTACAAATTTTTTACACGTGCACACAGTGAAAGCGGCAGGAGCAGACGGACAGGATGGCAGCAGAAGAAATAAGAGCGAAAGCGCCGCCCGTCGGCGCAACGAATGAAGCGACTAAATAAATAAATAGGGTGCCAAACAAGGAAACAGCCAAGAACACATTTTATTTCTACACACAATGGAATCGCTTTACTTTATTGCTGGGTATGTTGAAAAGATAAAGCCACATATGCTAAGTTGCTGAATTTTCGCTTGGCTACAAGCGTCATGGCGGCACTTAATTTTGCGATACCGAAACTAGCCGAAGTTTCCGGCCCCTGGCCTCAATGCCAGTGCCGCGCGGGCATTGAGGCACCCCATGCGCCAGTGGGGATAAGCGTGCCTCCGGCGGCGGTTTCGAACCGTTCGGTGTAGTCGGCTGGGCTGTGTGGCAGGGCTCGGCTGGGCGGGGCTGCGCTAGGGATGTGTAAGCTCACTATAGCGGCGGATATTTCACGGCCGCTTGCAAAAGTGGCGTTGATCAAAATTCATACGCTTTCCACCCCCATTATCAGCTCTTTCCCCGCGCGTGTAACTTTGTTTGCGCAACGAAATCATTTTTTCCGAGCAATAACCAGCTACCGTCGGAGCCACTGACGCCACTTCACGGCCACAGCAAGCGCAATGTGGTCACCGCCGGCGGCACCTCCCATTGCGCCGGTCATAGAATTTCGTACTACGATATACTAGAGGGAAATCTGGCGCCAGCGCTTAGGGGAGCCGCACTTCAGCGAGTGTTCCGTCATGTACCGGGCAGGCACGCTCCACTTGTCTTTGGCATGGCTCATGAACCGGCTGAGAAGTTTCTTCTGGCTGCAAAAAAAGCGGCGATATTGCTGCAGAAGATTATTCAAATTTGTTTTGTTATTATAAAGTTGAAGCCAGAGTTACTCAATATAGACAGTTGCGAAACTCCGTTTCAGAATCCGGGTGGCGCTAGCCCCCCCACTCCGTGGAAGCTAAGGGGCAAGTCGACGCGCGCGGCACCTAGGAGATAAAAACGGAACTTCGCTAAACTATTATTATTCAAAATTCTTCTGTAAAATAAAGATTGCTTTTTAAATTAAAACACAATAATTACGTAAAATTTACTTGTGTTTTTGCGGCTTTTTTTTATGACTTACGGCAGCAGCCGCAAGCACTTGAGTACTGCTTCAACGTCCTGCCGACAGACGACAGGCTAGTCAACTTGCCCCGTGCTTGCCCCGGCGCAGGGAGGCAACCGAAGACCGGCTTTCGATACATGGGGCCTATGGGGAGTTTCGCAACTGTCTATATCCAGTAACTCTGGTTGAAGCTCCGGAAAAATTTATTTGTCAGGGATTATTGAGAAGCTTAAATATAAAAGAACGTTACCCTTTTGCTGTTAATTTTGGCTTGGAGACAAAAAAAAGAAGCCGTATGGCTAGCTAAGCCAAGTAGGCGAGGAACGCGCTAGGTGCAATGGCGGCGCCCACGACTGCCTCTGACTGCAGCGCCAGGTTTCCCTCTAGTATATATTAGTATGAAACTTCATGGTGCGGGTGGCATGCACGGCTGCGTCAGTGTGCTTGTCGTGTGCGTGGTGGGTTTGCGCCACAGAAACGCTTCATGCGGTTCACGATTGCGAAATCTCGCGACTCTAAGATTTTGGAGTGAAAACGTTCGGGGAAGAGAATTAACGATCATGCGTTATGAATTTCTATGCCAGTTCAGTGTTGCTATTGCGTAAGCATTCTTAGGTTACTTCCTCCTAAATATGCCAGTCTGTCTATCCGTTTGTCTGCAGCCTGGGGCAGATTAATGCATTCCGTAGGTATTTCTGTCTTTGTTATGTTACGAAGCAGCCATGTGGGGATATGATCGTAAATAGTACGGGGCTGTTCTTTCTCCTTAAAAGGCTTGCATTTTTGAGTTCCCCAATTTTCTTGACATTCGTAGCTGTTGCCACAAGGTCATCTTAAATGCCAACAGAGTAATCCTGATTCGAACTTGAGAAAGTTCCTTTTTCAAGTTGGTGTGAATATGACTGCAAGTCTTACTGAATGTGTAGGTGATGTCCATGTACGCGGAGACCCCGATTGCCATGAAGAAACGCGCAACGTAGTACATGGTGGGCGTAGTAGAGAAGGCAGCCATAAAACTCGCCGCAACCGAGAGCAACAGTCCTCCCATTATGGTCTTCTTCCGGCCAAACCTGCAATAAACGAAAACTACACGCTTGCAAATAAAAGAAGGCGGATGCCGGTGGTGTAGCACGCACCTTTTCAACCTCTCATTTACACTCGGGACAATTCATGAAGTCCATGCATAAATCATTGAACCGATAGATTGACCCATCCATAAATCCATCCATCCATACATCCATCCATCCGTCCGCCCATACGTAAATCCATCAAAAGCAAAAACGCCTGTGTGTACGAGATTTCAGCGCACCTTAAAGATCCCCAGGTGGTCAACATTAATCCGGAGCCCTCCACTGCGGTGCGCCTCCATCGCCTGCGTTGCGTCGGCGCGTTAAACCCTACAATCAATCAAAAATCAAAATCTTTCTCTCGCCAAGCAAAAAAGCAGCCCGCACGAAAGTTGTTCTACGCGAGCTTGAGGACTACATGGCCCCTGTTCTCACATTTGTAGCAACGTAGAGAAAGATAATTGCCTGATGCAAACAATTCTCCACAAAGAAGTATCCCACTGAAAGTAGCAGTTCCAAGGGTTTTACGAGGAACGCTTTTTGCGAAGCGAAACGCGCACATTCGCACATAGGTTGCTGCAGGTTTCCACGGATATTGCAGTGTATCGCAGTGTAGGCAAAATAGGCCATTTCAACTTGAAGTGTCGCGTGTTGGCGAAATTCAGCCGCATGATATGTAGTATTGCATCCTCACGCTTCCCGGTGGCAGTATGTGAGTTTGTAAAGTGTCTGATCCGCCATTTCAACTACGCCTACAGGCGATGCCTCTGCAGGCAAGCCAACGTCCCTCCTGCAATACAGGGATATTAACCTGCAATACCATCTCCGCCCCCAATAATCCTCCCTCCCCCCTCTGGGAGTAAATGTTGCTCTACCTGGAGCAGTCAAGCCAAGTCCTGACCACCTCCCGGTCCCTGGCGCCGCGCCGGCTCTCTCGGCACCCCCACCCCCAATACCTGTTCTCTAAGGACCAATAAATTATCTCTCTCTCTCCCTCTCTCTCTCACTCTCAGCCCAAGCTGATCGCTGCATGCTCCATGCCATGCTGGATGCAAGAACGTACATCTTTCCTGGAGATTGGAATCGTTTTCTTGAGTGCACGCTTGTATACTGCACGATTGATGCTGTAATGTCCGTTTTTTCTTTGTGAGCTTTGAATGTCTAGGAAAGGATCGCCGCAGTACTCGACGGACCACGGGCTGATGCAGCTATCTCGAGTCTGAAATCTGTATTGGGTGAAAATTCTCGTATTTTTGTGCCAAATAACTAAGAGGTTTTCAGCTGTCAACTTTCGGAGATCCCAGATGAAGTTTAATCGTCGAGGAATATGAAGTGCGCTCCGCCAACTTCAGTGGACGTTGAGCGTTTTGCTTCTGAATAAAAATAAATATTGACTGAAAGCAGGCGCAACTATAAGCCGGGAAACATTGAAATTCTTCTCGTGTTTTTTTATAACCTTTCACATACTGTGAAATTACGCAACATTTCAGGCAAATCTTCTGAAATTGTGATACTTTTCGGGCCTTATTTTCATGAAGAAAATAATATTACTTTCCCGCAGCATAACATTCGTCCGCAATGTTTATTTCTAGTCGAAAATATGGTCTGAATTTGAAATAATCCGATGGAGTAAATATCAATTGAGCCTATATTTAATTAAGCGATGGTATTTTATGCCTATATATGCCCAAACGACACTTTTAAGTACCTGTTATAGGCGCCTAAAACCTGAATTTTTCGGGCCTAAAGTTCCGGTCTCTGATTATAACTGTGAGTAAGGGGCATGGGTAGTGAAAATCAGAGCACCACGACAGCGCAAACTGGACGTCGATGTCTCACCAGTCAGAGGTGTGGGACGAAGCAAATCCTCCTACTACCGAGCCTGCGAGGAAGATGCTCTGGACGAAGGAGACCATCCACCTGTTGCCGCATACCATGTCCCACTATGGAAGGCGGCGGGTAAAATTCATGCGAAGGGTTCTTTAAACAAAATGCGGGAAGGAGACACTGAAACACTCTTTAAACAGGCCCAGTCTTAGGTTACGCCGTAAGGGTGTCAAATTGGGTTGCTAGGAACAAGAACACCAGAAAAATGCGTTAAAACACAGTGCGTAACAAGAAACGGGGGTAAACTTGGAGAACTCAGTTACGTCACTGTGTGCCTCAGCGAAAGGTCTACGTCAATGTCCTTTTCCGTCCTTGTGGTTGCTGACAAAGATTTTGACGGAGTTAAAGCTTACTTCAACGCCCAATGAAGTATTGAAACACGTGGTCTGCCCTTGGGAACTCCGTGCCATGTTCTGAAATACACACAGTAGGACCAGCCACCTATGGAAACAGCGTCGAATCCGCCGTTCTTACACTTCCCTGCCCAGAAGAAGAAGACGGAGGGGGGCGGGGGACGCGGCATGCAACTGGATTTAGCTATTGACGCCGCTGTCTGAGGTGCTGAAGTAGTCGCGAACATCCTCTTGCCTGAAAATTCCCATTTTTAAAGCAGAGTGCGAAGTTCACAGACTCGCTCCCGAATTGGTCAACCCCGAGAGGAGCCTATTCTAACCCTTGGCCATTTTTCGTCCTGGCGTTCCGGTAACGCAGTCTTATCACTGTGTAGCTATTATGTACGCTATCAATAAAATTCAAACGTCGTATCCTAACCGAGAGGGAAGTAAATTTAGTGTAGACGAGAACTGTTATCTTGCCCAAAGGCATCACTGCTCAAGGTGAGGTATGAGGAATGAGTAAGGTCGGTGAGGGGTGTTAAATGTGCTCCATATATGTTGGCTCCAGCGGTGCTTTCATAATGGCTTAACAATGCCCTGGTGCAGCACGCACAGTTAGCGACCATTGCAAATAATTGTGGGCTTCTGGGGATGGCTATTCGGCTTACTCTAGGTAAAGACAACTCGCAGAGCAAACTTTCCAGGAGCGTCGAGGGCAGCGTAGCCACAGGGAGTGCCCGTCCATACGCTGGCGCAGCTGTTTCTTGACGCGATTCGAACGATCTCGTAGTTCGACGTGTTGGCAAACATTTCTCACGCCACAAGTACGCGGGATCTTTTTGAACAACAAAAAACTGTGAAGCAGACTGCACAGTATGATTTCGGCTTGAGGAATCGACTTCAGTGGGATGAGGGTGACGCACAGCGGTATAAGATCAGCGCACGGACCAAGTTTCACAACAGACTGACTGTTTTAGGTCTATAACGCCACTAAATGAGTTACGCAATGCTGAAAAGCTTCGACGCAGAGGTATATTCCCGGTCTCGGTCCGCCGCCGGGCGAAATTTCACGGTCGGTTTGCACCATCGGGGATATTTGGCAATCCCTCTGATTTCGGGAACGACTAACTATATCTGCCGCAGCACGCCTGGATGCGAAATTCGCTCCTTTCAAACGATTCCCCCTTAGTTTGCGTGTTGACAAGTTGCCTGGCCTCGGCTGCTTGTTTGAAGTTGATGCGACTCAGCTTTCGCATGAGATTCGCCAATTTATTGAGGTGGCCCCACTGCTCCGGAACATGCATCCAACACACCACCAGGATCGAAGAGGCGCCAGAGCGAAAGCAATCTTCAAACGGTACGGCCAAAACTCCACCACAGTATGCACGGACGCGGCCTCCTATCCCGGGAGGAGAGCTATGACCGCTGTTGTGACTACAGCTCAAGCCCTCCTCACAAGTGCATCAATTCCTACCACCCATGCGCTACAGGCAGAAGAAGTGGCCATAGCCCTAATGATTGCCCAAACCCCTGAAGAGATCATCATTACGTACTGCCAACAATCGTGCAGAACATTCTCGAGTGGCTTCGTCTCAGGCTGCGCCACACAAATTCTACTGCAGCATCCTCCACAACACCGTGTAAGGATTATTTGGGCTCCCGCCCATGCCGACGTGCCCGGCAACGAAGCTGCCCATCATCATGCCCGCGATCTGACGCACCGGGCTAGTCAGGAGTTCTGCGAGCAGTGGCGGGTCTGTCCCCTCTCGTCCTTCCCAGAAATCACGTCACGCCACACTACCACCTGCAGCGAACAATGTACCCTCCTCTACACAAAAACCTCACAAAAGAACAAGAACAGCACCTTCGAGGCATCCAAACCAACACCTTTCCCCACCCAACTAGAGCCACATTCTGGCCCCCACCCTCTGCTCCTCGGAATGCCGCTTCTGTGAGGCTCCGGGCACGCTTTACCATATTGTGTGGGGCTACGATAAGAACCCCAAACTACCCCCCTTGCCCTTCCCCTCCCCTGAGCATTGGGAGAGAGCACTGTCCAGCTTGAACCCTGACTACCCCAGCTTTGGCTGGTGAAGAGGGCTCAAGAAGCCGGACGGTCTCAAGGCGTCCTGGAATAAGGACTCTACCCCAAGGCGAATTGCTTCATAGGGACGTTTATTCCTCCTCCTCCTTCTGCTCGAATTCTTGTGTACCTCTTGCTTAGCGCATACGCTGACTAAATACTTTTGAACAACAACACAGCAACAGAAACTTTGTGCAAATGTTACTTTAAGCAAACAAAACACAGCGCACCCCGGTCAGCATCCATTAATAGTCGCACGCAGGGTACTTTGTTCTTACAGCGATGTTCTTTTCTTCCTTTCGTAATTTATACCACCACTTTACAAAAGGCCGGCAAGAAGAAGAAAGTAACTATTTCCACAAGAATCCCCTAGTCCGGCAAGGCGTCTCGATTAATCTCATTCATGGCCTCTCTTCACTGTAATCCACAAAGCTTTTCCTAACTTTTGGCAGTTGATCACAAAAGTTTTGAGGCTGTTAAATACATTTTCCACTCGGTGCATATTGCACCTTGGGGCTTTGAATATCAGCGCCAGAGAAAACCAACCCCCGAAAGAAACAAGACATGTGAGGTATGTTTGAACTTGCTATTGCATTCTGGACCTTAGTGATAATTTGGCCTATTTCTGGAACTGGCCTATATTATGGGACTATCCTGGGTGCGAACTCGCGTCGTTTACAGATGCTCAAAATAAATTTGTTCTCTTGGCCACCTACAACCATCGCAAAAGTCACTCACCTCTTCGTTCACTGTCTTTCCGTACAAACTGCGGTCGTAAATCCAGGATGTACACGGTTCCAAATCATCCCCGGCTTCATCTTGAACGCCATTCAAATGGTAGCACAGGGCAGTGTCATTGTATTCAATGACAGCGGTGGTGTTCGCCCAAGGGTTAATAGAACTTCCCGAAGTTGTGTTGGCTGCCACCTCCCCATCATCGGTGCAGTGGAACACGATGTTCGACGGAGCCACGAATACGGGCGTCATAATGTTCCACGTCCCGGGCAAGCCACGGGTAAAGGCGAATACAAAAAGGATGATGTGGCTGCGACACAGCTTGTCTAGCACAACGTCCACTGTAGCGGAAGCCATTTCCTGGCAGCTAGCTGTGAACGAAAAAGAAAAAAGAAATGTGGAACTTCTTTAGAATGGTGGAGCAACTCTAAATTTCCCCATTTCTGGTGGCACGGCCGCGGCAGCCGCTTTTCTGATGGAAGCGAAAAGCAAGAACGCCCGTGAGTACGGCATTTTTGCGCCCGTTACAGATCCCCAGGAGGTCAAAATTAAGCCCGAGCCCTCCATTACAGCGCGCCTAATCGCCTGCGTTGCGTCGTCTCTTTAAACCCTACAACCAATCACTCAATCATTTCTGGTGGGTCATTTTGGAGAGGCCCATGTACCTTACGACAGGCGAAATATATCCACGCACATAAAAAAGAGAAAATAAGGCTGAACCACAAATCCACACTGCAACATACCTTTTACACTGAATAACAAATTTCCTCTCCTTTGAACTTTATTTTTTAGTCTTTCTATCACTTTTAGGGCCTAATCCGTGCAATTTACTTTGCCCGTTCATAAAACAACTGCGCTCGAATTGATATCGTCGCTTTTTGAAGGCAAAATATTTAGTGCCCCATTTGGTTGTGCGTTATAGAAAATGACTTCCGCTGCCAACAGTAAAAAACACGAAAATGTCGACATTCGTTCGAAGTGCATAGGTGGACTGACTCGAATAAAGTAAATTGAATAGTTTGGCAAATAATATCAGGTACACTGAAGTTCGTAGGGGAATGAAACCTGGGTCTGCAGGGTAGCTAGGAGCCGAGTACGTTACCGTCACGCCACATCAGCTGTTTTGTTTTTCTTTCGTGGTGTTTGATTCAAATACAGAGAACCATATATACAAGAACTATTTACAAATCATGGCGCTAAGTATACAAGGCGGAACGGGTAATCTGGAATTCGGTGCCCAAACAATTGACAATTCCCGCTTGTAAGGTGGTAATGATACACACCGGGGAAAGCAGGGTACCCATCAGTTACAAAATCATTTCGTCTAGTAGCCTTCTAGCGTAATTATCGTTTGACTAAAGTTAAAAATACCACCGGCTCATTGTTTCTGTCTAACAGGGGTGTTTTGCAGTCATTTTGTTCATAGTAGGCTTTTAGCCTAATTATCGTTTGACTAAAGTGCAACTTGGAAGATACCACCGGCTCAGCGTTTCTGTCTAGCATGCGTGTTCTCCATAAACTGTGTAGGGCCACCAGGAATAACAGGCCATAAGGCACATCACTGCAGGTAGCTGCAAGGTAACGCACACTGCGGGTTGTTAATTCAAATTTATTTTGGGGTATTCGTTGAGGCACATCCTAGAACAATGTAGTGTCTTTGCAGAAGATGAAAGAGTGCCCAATTGTTTCTGGAGCATCACAAAGTCTGCAGTTAACGGAAGACACAAAAATTAAAGCCGTTCCACTCAATGTGAAAGCTGTCGGAAGTGCAAAGCAGTGATTCGCCATAATGGGCTGTTGCGCCGTTAACCGCTCACTGCTACCACTCAATGCACATCGAATTTCCCGCCTTCGCAGTGCTCGCGAGCCCCCTGCCTGAACTGAGCCAGCGGGAGTTTTTCTTTTTGTGCTTGCTTTTCCTCCCGCAGGTGCCGGTGTTGCACTGCCACTTTTTGTCGCTAAAAACCAACCCAACGAGCGTTCCTAACTAAAAAACGCGGGCGCTGCCAGTTAATTACGTATATTTTGCCTCAAATGTACCTGCAGTTTTCTTTGCACTAAACATCGGGAAGATGTACGACAAGCGCCAGCGGTGCACGAATTTCGAACGCTTATGACTATATCAACCGCTTGGCTTTCGAAGCCTCTGGGTTACGCCGCGACGACAGCCGGTACGACGGAACGCCGTGCGGCTCTACTTGGGTCGAGTGAGCGAGCTACAACGACGAGGCGCAGCCCTAAAGTGCTCTGTTCTTTAAAATGTCCTTACTGTATACGTATGTTGCCAGCAGCTGGACCAGACTAGCCTAGTGCGTGCAGCGCGGACTTCATATGGCCTGAAAACTGAACGTGACCGCAGGTTAGTAAAACAGGTGCCCTCAAAGGTCTTTTCATCCTCCGATAAAGGACTTCAGTGCACCCCAACTGTGTCAGACTGATTCTGAGGAAGTGGCGTGAAGGGGAAACTCTGCCTGCCGATGTAAATGGGGCCAAATGGAAAGAAACGAAATCGTAGAAAGAGGCGCAAACATGACGCATCCCTAAGAAAGACTGATACGTATCGTCAGGTTAAGCCATAACGCTTTACCTCTCATAGCACGTGCGCACACCCAAGTCCCCTAGCAGTATCCCATTATACCGCGACGCGAAATTCTTACCAAATGATACCTTAAATACCAAAATTGGAACGATATAAGCGTCGTAAGTAAATCATCATGCTTAAACGCACTAACAAAAGTTAGGTCAAAATATCGAAAAAAAATCTTCGTTTAACAATTCTATATACGCCTATAGAGAGGTATGTGCGTCGCGTGATTACGTGTGCGTGTGCACGTTCTTGTGTATGCCGCTTGTGTGCATCCAAAGTCAAGAATGCAAAGCGGCATACGGGAAGTAGTTTCTCTTTCTTGGACGAAAACAGGAATTTCGTAATGTTCTGAAAATAAAAATGAGATTAATATGCACCCCAGCTGAGTTTACGGGCCGAAGCCTGTGGTAACGCCCCCGGTGCGCTCATCAATTGATATAGAAGTGTATCCGCGTTCCCCTTGATTTTATGATGTATTTATGTGCGTGTAACTGTATCCTGCGTTTAAAAGTGGCAGGTAACCACATTGATAACCACTAATGAAGGGATTTCGCATACACATTTTACTTTCCCTTAATATTGCATACACAAAGAGGAGAACTCCATGCTCCAGCGAACAGAGACAGAGAAGAGTCACGCCTAGACTTCTGCCCGCGTTTCCCATATTTCTATACCTTGCAATCCTACGGGGGACCAGAAAACATCAGGACACTATACTTGTACACAAAATATCGGACACACGCTTCCAGCAACTCGTACGCGATTATACTGTTATCTTGGGTTCTTTGGAAAATTATTCCAACTCCCGCTTTGTCACAAGATACTGCGTGCACTAAGGTCGCCACGTCTAAGATGAGGTTACGCGTGCCGTTCCGCACAGCGAAGTATGATCGTTCACTAACGCTGATATAGATAGGCAAAAACTGTAACAACGTGTGGTGCCTTCCCAAGAATATTTTCAAGCGGTTACTGGTTTTCCGATACATCACTAAACCTTGAAACAGGTGTTCACTGACTAACTGTGACCATTGTGGACATCTGTTGGGTCCGCTGTGGTCTATTGTAATACTTAGCCGTATAATACTCTTTCCCAGCGCGCCACTCACCTGTTTTTTTCAAGCCACCCGGACGAAGGCGAGATGCGGACGAAGAGCTCGGAAGCTCCATCTGGCCCCTCTCTAAAGCCTGAGCAGTGGATCGTAAAGGAATAAACAGCAGCAGCAGGCCAGGACCTGCGATAGCCCACTTTCGGCTATTCCTCTGGATGGTCAACACGAAGTCAAGGTCGAAACGGATGTAATCACTTTACAGCGTCCGCTGGTCCTCCCCGCGAGGTCCGCGCAGATTGTCTCCCGAAATCTTCTCGCGGTCATCGGCCCCGTCTCAGCGGACTCTCGCGGAGGAGGTGATGTGTCGGAGCAGACGACCGAAATGGGGGAATGGCACCGGCGGGATAACATGTTCCCCAGAAATTTGCATATAGAAAAATCAGACAAGATAATTAAACAAAGCCCCCTGCGTGTTAGGCGTCTGTGATGCCGGTGCGCTATAAAAAAACATGCCAGGTCCGTAGGGAACCCAAATCACGACCCGATAACGCAGCCACCGCCTATATTGGAACCCGCGGCCCGAGAAACGGCTGTTTAAGGATAGTGTTTGGTCTCAGGTGGCGCTCAGTTCCCCTTAACCTAATAAATCCCCCCCCCCCCCCCCCGCCGGTTCCAGATCGGAGAGAGATAGCAACAAAACTTGGTATAGATAATAAGTTCAGTATAAAATTGTCGAATCGAAAAAGGGCAGAGGAAAATGTACTTAAAACCGGGCCACATAACAGTATGAAAGAACTTAGTAACCAATTTAGTACCGCGGAAAAGGCGCACCTGTTCAGCCCCATCGAACGTGCTTTTTACAACAACGAAGAGGATTTCAACGCCGTGGCATGAAAGTAGGATGAATTTAATCTATATAGGTAGAAGAGAGAAGGACATGGCGAGATCCTATAAGCCAGTAAAGTGCCGTTAGTGTTCTATAGACTCTATAGACTCTACAGACGTGCCCTATTGAATATCCAGGACATATACTGGAGGAACACGCTCTTGACGCAGAGTTTGTATGGCATGTCACGACAATATACAATAACAAAGTGCAAATTGCATGGGCGGGGTACAGAAACACAGAGTACCGGGAACATTCATACAAGGATGTCATACATTGTCGTTCACGCTTTACGATAAAAGAACGGAAATGCGATTGAGGAGGCTGAAGTTGGTTTAACTTCCTGCGGAAGGAAATGAAAGCTGGCGAAGTAACAGATCCCTGGACTGATGCACACGGACGACAATGGGGTTACTAGCTGGTAATGCCGAATACTTATAGAACATTGCTCTAATGAGTACTGAAAAATCAACGTGTCGGTTCTTAAATTTCAACACGCAGGAATCACGGCTCATTGTGTTTAACAATGAAGCTACTGCGTAATACCACACCAGTAAGAATGTACAGGAATTACCATACCATTTGTTAAGCGGTATAAACACTTGGGGATCTCGCTAAATGGAGGAAACGCCCGCCTTTAATCCACGGAGAATATTTTTAAGTGAAACACCGGCGAATCGCTGTGAGAATACTACAGTGCACTTTGTGGGTGCGATGTTTGAGGTAATACGAAGGATTTGGAAAGGATTAGTGGTGCTGGCACTCGCATTTTTGAATATGCATGCCGTACTATGCTCAAACTCAAACATCATTTTGCGGCAGTAAGTGAACCAGACTGCAGTAGGGCGATTAGCACCAGAAGTACCTGGTATGACAACAAATGAGGCCGTACAGGGAGATTTAAGCTGGGCCTCATTTTAAGCCAGGGAAGTACGAAATAAAATACTGTTTGAGGGGAGCCTTAGAAACTTGGATAATAAAAAAAATAGTCAAGCCGAGGGAACAGATAGCGTGAACTTTCACACCAGGACCTATGTGAACACATACTCACCATAGGATAAAGGTGCATGTTGCAAAAAGCATTGCGAAACAATTGAGCGCTTATATAGTTATGGGATGTGGACCTAGAAGTGAGGGAAGGTCTATCTTCCCGAAGCGCTTGGTTTTAGGGTTGAAAGAACTGCTAATTGCTCTGCAGTTGGAATTATTTGAACACGATCGGTGTATCGGTGAAGAAAAAGCAGGGAAGTGGCGGCTAAACGGCCGCCGCAAGAAGTTAGCTTCAGGGCATAATCTAAAACAAAATCTGAGTCGTATTTGAAGAAAGATTAGCAGCATTAGATTGATTAAATACGCAGGCAAGATAGCAATGTCATTCCATACTATAGAGGGAAGTGGTTTGTACATCATCATCCTTATCATTTCGCCACTTTAGCGACTTTAGCTTCCTTCGCAGAGCACAATGCGACTGGTGGCAGAGAACGTACCGATCGGAGCCTTCAGCGTGCCGATCGGTTCGAATCCGCCTCTTAGCTGTGCAGACATTAGCGTACACAAATAAACAACACTGATAGTTTATCGGTATGCTGGATTTGCACATTTTATTTTTGACCACATCCGTTCATCCAAGATCCGTTCATCCAAGAACCTTCCGTGAGTTTGGCTTAACGTTGATGAGCTTTCTTTTAGAGCGAGAGAGAGAGAGAGAGAGAGAGAGAGAGAGAGAGAGAGAGAGAGAGAGAGAGAGAACGAGAAAAAATTACTTTTATTTGTCCAGTTGGTTGAGGAGGGCTAGCCCTCCACCCTAGACGACAGCCAGGAGCCCTTGTGTTTGAGCAGTGTCTTCGGCTAACTAAATGGCCCAGAGTTGATCCTCCTGGTCTGAGCCGAGCACCATGGTCTCCCACTGCTGATGACTAGTAATGTTCTGCCCGGAGGGACCGTCTGAGGACATTCCCATAATATATGCGCGACATCGGCCCTTTCCTTGCATCTTTGACGCCTATCCAAAAAATGTCCGGGATAGCAGTCCGTGTCATTCCGTACGGGGAACTTGTTCCGTTTTTCGAGGAATTTCGCTTATAATTTTGGACAAAGCGGTAAGAGGGAATCTTCAATTGCTGCGGAGAATTTTAGCAGTCGTGGAGTAAAAACGAAAAATAATTCCAGTAAACTGGAACTCGCATCATTTATTACTTTGATTTCATTTATTTATGTTCAAATATCCGTAGTCATGTTTTCGTAAACCACAATCATCCAAGACTGTTTACAATCCAGGTCATAAAACAGGAGGGAACGTAGAGCAAAGAATACCATGAGAAAGAGCTAATAAAGCGTGAAACGGCAGTGGCTGAAGGGCTGAAACTGTTCGCATGTATTCCTGCGCAATATACACAAACGTATTTGGACAAATAGGCTGGTCAGCGAGACTCTGAATGGTAGTGCGCTCCTCCAGATTCAACTCCAGCCGAATTCACTGCAAGAGCTTCGAAGTTACGTCGAAGCACATCGCTCTTCACACACAGGAGAACACCCGAGTGGGCTAAACGCAGAGTTGACTCAATCCGGTGCTACATCGGCGTAGTACTGAATCTGTGTCATTAAAAACCCTCAATTACCCAACAACATCTTCATACGGGCAGTTCTAGTTTACAGAGTTAGCATGCAGAAAGAATGCTGTTTGGTACAAAACGTGAACCACATAGTAAATTTCGCGCTGAGCGGCAGATGTAGTGGAATTTATTTGATGCTGAAACTCTGTTTCTCTTAACGGCGTCTCAGTCCGGAAGCCTACGTAAAGTAGGCATAGATGGCGCTGGCTAACGCCCAAACGAGAATGCAGGGAAATTTGCAGGGAACCCTTGAGAAGCCTGCGGGGAAAAGTGCTCAAAACAGGAAATTTCTGAACCTACAAATTGTAATTTTTCTCTTTATTGCGGAACAACACTGATAATTTAATGACCGTGTGCGTCATGCTTTGGCTACGAGTTCCTTTGGAGAAGCCACTAAGCCACATATTGCCTTTTACTGACGGCTGCCGAATGAATGATCTCCTGCACATACCACCACTTGCCAAAAATATGCACTCGGTACATAACCAAGAGCGGCGACAGACCAAGGTCAAAGCCCTACACAAATGATTCGAGAAATCCCAGGACGTGGTGTACGGGGGCTCTGCCGATTACATTGATCGCTAAGTCATAGCCTCAGCAGTTGCCAGTCGTCAGGACGATTTCATTGGCTCGGGCTACGTCCGCACGATGGGGATGGAAGTGGGTGAAAGGCAGACAAGGCAAAATTATGCGAGAAGGCGAATTTCACCCCAGGCGCCCCAAATCCTAAACTCCCGCTCTGGACGAGCGTAACGAGAACATATATCTGATCTGGACACCGGCCCACTCGGCCGTACCCAGAAACGATTGTGCGCGCGATGCGGTTCGAGGCCTTAACGACCAAGCTGGCAATAACGTTCTGGCGTCCAATAAAATATAGTCACCCAAATTATTCACAGGCCTCCTGTGGAGCCCACCATACTTCGACAGTTTGAAACACTTTAAACTTAGTAAGTCAACGCCGCATGAGGCAGCACAGAGTGCATAAGCACTGCGCGCATATCAATGGAGGTCACAGCCACTTAATTTCGTATACAAAGCACCAGTTTCTCTATTCTCGGGGATTCACCGACTAATCCCGCTTTCGTACAGTGATTAACTCTTTGGGAACTCATGCGTGCTCCTTTTTCAGCGCCCCCTGGGAACTGAGAACTGAGAGCTCGTCTTCAGGAAAGGCATAGGGCTGTGTCGCTTCAACTACGTAGACTTGCTGGTGCCCATGGCTTGTAGTCGTGGCGTCCCTGCACAGTGCAGCGAAATTGAAGAGTTAGAATTCAACCACGATCATACGCTAGTTTCTGGAATACTTTAGTTTAGGTGATGCTGCGAACAAAAAATGAGTTTCGAAACAACTAATGTCCGTGCTACACGGCAACTTGCAATTGGAAATTGAGCGCTCGCCCTCAAGCACACTCCATGTATTTACAATGAAACACTTGCTTCACAATGAGTTCGCGGGACTTCGGAAGGCCTTTGAAACGGTCTTGTAGGACAGGCATAAATCCCATGACTTCCCCTTTCCGCAAAAGGCTAACTATGAACACCCCGTCATACTTCCCTCTGAATGTTGCTGAGTTTCCAGTCAGCATGGGGGTGCGTACATATATGACTGTGTACAAAGTCTAATAATGAGTCCAATAGTCCATGTGAAATGAGCGGAATATCAGCGCATAGTGGAACAGTGAAAGGTAACACGCCAGAAACTGCCAGCAGATAGAAGGAATTCATTTTTTGCCACAAATGAACCGCAACTTTCACAACAATGATCGCCCCTAATAACTTTTTCAAACACTTTTTGGCGAGTTGTCGAGCACGGGACTTCAAAAGGCAGTGTTGTATGTCTTTTTAGAGTACCCATGATAGCTCTTATTGTATCAGGTACATGTAACGGGGTGCTCACGTAAACTCTAATGCGGTGCGGTATCGTCTAGTTTAGGGGTGTAGTAATTGAACAAGACCATTTGCTTTAAGCTGTAATTTGCGTGGGAACATTTACGGTTCTAACCATAGCAAGTCTATGCTTATAACCATGGCCGTGATTATATGGTAGTCATCGAACACAACATGGTCTGAAAAATTGAAGAACATGGCTGATGAGTAAAGTTACTGCCGGCCTGTATGTTACAAACCCTAGGATGTTACACAACCGATAGAGTAAGTGAAATTGTCTGTCCTACTGCGGCCAGCTAGATTGCCTGCAGCCGTTTTGCTTCCCCCCCCCCCCCCCCAACGTTCAAGAATGACACAGATCAGAACAATGTGCAGGAATATTCACTCACTTCACCGCAGCGTCCTGTTTGGCAAAGCCGTCTTCCAATGTCCTCTGAAAGCTCTCTGGAAGAAGCAAGCAACCTCCCGCTCCCACCACGGCGAGTCCGGCCGCCACCACATTCGGCACCCACGGCTGCGTCACGTGGCCCTGCGGAGAACGCAGCGAACGCACATTACGGTCCCAATCAAGTTCTTGGCGAACGCGCGCAAGTCTTTTTCCGCCAATAAATGGCCGTGTTGAGAGGAAAAGAGGTTGAAATCTCGTAAGTGGGCTTTCAGAAGTTCCGCGGGGTAGAATTGAAAAGGTCCATGTCTTTGTCTGCCCACATGAAGTGGAGGGAGGAACCACTTTTGTGAGCTTGTAGCTTGTCACTTGTAAGTTGTAACCTCGTGCGAAGCGTTGTTTTTTAAATGCAGAGCATTTCTTTAACTCACGATGTTATGCGTCCGTAACTCGGCGTCCGCAGCCAGCCAGCACGTGCGCCCCTCCCCCGCTCCTCCTCGCTCTCAACAACAGGTGCGGGCGCGCATGCGCGTGCTCCGGCGCTGAAAGAGGCGTTGCAGCAGCAGGTGCTACCTCCTCTCCCTCTACTGCGCGCGCTACGAATGAACGTTTATAGAACCAAGGTCTATAACGTTGCTACGAATATACTCGTTGCCCGAGCGAAGGATCCGCGGCCCGACGTTGACGTTTGGCCGCGGCTTCTCGTGCACGAAGTTCGGCGTCGGCAGCGCGCTTCAGACGCTTGCGTTCGGCGTCGGCAGCGCGCCGTCTCGCCGCCTTGTCTTCTGCCGCCGTCGATGAAGAGGATGGCACGATGTCTTGAACTGGTACTGCAACGCTGACGTTGGCTCGCGTCGCGGTACGGGTTGAAGGTGTTGCTTCCATCGCTTATGAACTTCGACGATGGCGCACTGCCCTCCCGAGAGGGATAATAAGAAAGAAAAGAAAAGAACGAAAAGAATAATAATAAAGATCCAACCGATTGCCCCGCAGAGAGGGTGGGGTGCAAACGATGGCAATAAATAACACGTTACGTACTTACGTCTCTCGTCTCTCTCTCTCTCTCGTCTCGCAACCCAACTACCCAACCCCTACGACAACAACCACTACAACTACCACCGCCAACTACCACAACCTACGCCACGTGACCACCCCCAATGCTCTGCATTTACTCGTGTCCCTCGCGCGGGGGCATGCGACGAAGGCTTTTTTATGTACGGTAGGGTAAGTAAATGGGGCTCTTCGTACCACCGTCAGCCTGCCTCATTGGATGAGAATCCCTGCAAAGCGAGGGCCTTACTGCCCCTAGAAATAAATGGAGGAATCGCTTCGTCTGTGCATCCGCATGGAAACTCGAGTCACCCCGTATTTTTGTCTCGGGGTGAATACATCTAAAGGCGATCACCAACTCAAGACGGTCTTTCACTTTAATGAATTGCTTCTGCGTGCCAATGCCTTGGAATGTTACAGCAGCCATTCCCGGATTCCGGGGCAGGATAAAATGACTGTGGCAGCGGATTCACCCCAGGCTGCACGGGCTACCAATACCCTGTTGGTGTGCTTGCGGAGCCCGGGCTTACACAAACTGTTGTGACTAACTTCATTGACAAACTCAGTGAATGTGTTCGAAAATTCGTGCCAATCATTTCACACTATTTTGTACGTATACTTATACTAGTTTTTCTTTTTTTCACAAGGCGCAGCAACCTAAGCGCAATAGCTCGGCTAACCTCACCTTTACCGTTAAACATATTCTCCCTTTCTCAACACACGCACGTACACACATATTTCAAGATTCATTCAAATTCTACAGCGGCTGCACTCAAGCCTGTGCAGGCGTTCATCGGTGTCAAGGTTCTATCTGCCAGCACCTCCATTGGTGAGAAGTTTAGCCACAAGACATCTCCTGCTGCCGCATAATTCAAAGCCATCCTTCGATGTATCAAGAGAACATCCACCACTATCTTGGGTGATACTTCAAAACGCATCGTCATTGGGTAAAAGATTAGAAGTCTAACTATCCCAGCTTATTGATATCGGAAATAAATTTTAGCACTCAGCCACGACAGACGACCGAAGGGCGGCACGCCTGGCTCTTAGTTTCTGCAGCCACAGCAACATCACGGGCAATCATCTGACCCAGTCGCCAGGGAAGAAGCATGGCCTTACCTTGGGTAAAACAGAGCAAATTCTCACTTCAGGAAAATGCACTGGCGCCCTTGAGCTTGTGATGAGACGGGGATTCCCAGTACCAGCCTGGCCAGTCATTCGCAAAGCGAATGCACTGCTCTACTTCAGACACCGACTACTGGGTGTGTGTGCGTGTGTGTGAGGGGGCGTCCGTGCCTGTGTACGTGCATGCGTGTGTGCGTGGGTGGTTGTGCTTACGCACCCACCGTGGTGCTCATGCCCTTATCTGAGTGTTTGTCTGGAATGTATTGAGACCATGTAATCACTCTCACAATTATCGTCCCTGTAAGTGCAGAAAACGGTATGCATGCTCACCAGGTCGTCCAAGAAGGGCGCCAGCGCGGAGCCAACGTGTCCCAGCGTGAAGCAGAAGCCCATGGCGACCGAGCGCACGACTGTCGGGTACGTCTCGCTGACATACACGTCCACAACAGCGTTGTTCGCCGACGAGCCGACCTTGCCAGACATCAGCAGGCCCAGACGCACCCAAGGGTACTCTGCGCATGCGTGTACTCACTGCCATCGTCGCCGCTACACGTCATTCATTCGTTGCGCGCGAATATGGCCACTGCTTCCGCCTAGTATTTAAGAGCTACAGCCATCAAGTTGGGAGCTGAATTACGGCCCGTAATTCATCTTGTACTTACACCGGGATAATTGTATTACTTGGTACCTTAAATAGTTGTCCATTTCAAGACATGGTTTGACACCGCCACTCGTCCCAGGTTCTATTCGAATCACATTTTAATGGTTCCACGGGAATATATTGGCTTTTTTCATCAGTTACATTTTTACCAGCGTTTCTTTATTGCATTCTCAGTTTACCTCACCGCAGGCTGGTGCGCTCAGTACATGGATCAGCCGATGCCGTTCACGCACTCCCTGAAAGCGCTAGGGTCTGCAATCTCGGAACTCCGGAGCTATTTATAAGCGATGATAAGTAAAAGTGCAAAAAAAAAAGCCTTTTCGTGTTGTTCTGCTAATGAAATTTTTAATCAGTAGCATCTTTTGCCAAGACATCTGGGGATTATGGGTGTTCGCTCCACATTTTTTTTACTACATGATTCTTCAAGCTGCAAAAAGAACTAGCGCCATTTAGGTGACTTTCCTAATAGGGCGTAAAGGCTAAAAAGACTAAACTAAGACTAAAAAGACTAAGGCTAAGCGCTTGTCCTGTCTTCTCTTTCTTGTGTCGCCGTGTTTGTGCGCTGTTAACCCTTTATGAGGCTAAAAAGCACGGTTTACAGGATCGTGCGGCTACGCCTTCGGGACATCACAAGCGTGTGGAAATTTGAATAAAGTTAAAGTACGGAAACCCTCTAAATTATCTTACAAGTTTACAAATGTTTAGCAATCCAGTGGCCTCGAGCAATCAGCTCAAAAAATAAAGAAAAAAACTGGCGAATCTTGCACTATGTCGCGCAAGGCTTGAACTATAGCGAAGCTGCAGGATTTCTTTCTACGTGAGCACTGAAGAACACACCCCCACGCGTTTGTTCAAGTTTAAAATTGTTTATTTATATGTACCTTTCAAAAATATCTACATCGTGGATATAAACAAGGACACAGAAAGACGACGGGACGAGCGAAACTAACACATGAACGGGCACCTATGCTCTGCCCTGTGTCTTTCTTTATATTCGCGCTGTAGCTATTTTTAAAATGAATTACTAACTCGCCCAACAGTACATCTTGTTACCTGTTCCGCCGTCGCTTTGCACTCTGCCCGTAGTAGGCGCGCAGCGGCGGCGCGTACATGCATAACGCATGCGCGGCGTACCTGGAGTCGGGTCTAAGTTCCGTGGAGAAGGTGTTGCGCAAGCTGTGGCGTTGTTGGTTGCTAGGCAACGTCAGGCACTCCTCCGGGTTATCGTCAGTACTTTTTTTTTTGCTAAAACCACTGCGCGAGCCTGGGACGCTCGGCGGTCACCGCGAGGCACGTGCTCACGAACATTCGGCATTCTTCTTAGCATTTTTAAAGCGTTACGCGCTACGAATTACACGCCACGCGTTAAGCGGGATTCACACGGCGGAGAAACCCTCTCACGGAGGCGGACGGATATGTGACGTCAACAGCACGTGACCGGATTATCCGGCTTGGCGGCGCATCCACACGTGCGGAGCTAGGCGGAGTGACTACCAGACGACAGCGCAGAGGAACAGGTTCCATTCCCCGCCGAGGGCCACCGCCGTCGAGCGAAAACATGCGGAGGCATTTTCTTTCGCGGAGCCACCGCGGGCTGTCCCCACCGAGGGGCGGAGCCTAAAACCGGTCACGTGAGCTGGTCCCGCGGGCCAAAAAGAGAGGGTTTCTCCGTCGTGTGAATCCCGCTTTACGGCCAGCTATAACAGCTCCGCTGTTAAAAAAACTGAAGGAAGCTCGCACTTACGCGTAAGCCTTAAAGGTAGCTACGCTGCACGCTACCTGCACGACCATTGCGACGGTTCAGGTCCACGATTAATGCCGATTTCTTATTCTTCGCTGCCGTAACGACCTTTACTCCATCATTGTGACTTTAAGAGTGAGCTTCCTTCATTTTTTCGGAAGTGATACTCATTGACCATCATTTTGGAGGAACGTACGCTACGATGTGCATTTCTCGTTCCGAGCAAAGGTTGGCACGATTACGACGAACGCTGGAGCTCTTTTCTTTCGCACTCTTGGCCAATCTCCCCTAGTGGGTATGCTTGGCTTGCAAACTCGGCCCACGAGGCACGTACACACGAACTCTCGGGATTTTCTTGGTTTTTTTTAGCTGCCGCGCGCTCACCGCAGTCTTTTAGAAAGCGCGCGCTCGGCAATTTCTCGGTATTTTTAACTTCGGACCCGAAAAATTGCGATTGGGTAAACAGCTTCGCTGTTAAAAGCCTTAGTATTCGGGTTATGATAATGGTCCCAGCCTGTGAAGTGATCTGCTTTTGAACCCAGACCGCTGAAGGAACTCACTAATTCTATCGCCTCATACGATTTAGGGTGGAGCATAAGTGTCCGTTAATGTGTTAGGTTCGCTCATTTAGTTCCAGCGAAAAAGCGCACAGAAGGAAATATCAGCAAAAACGAAAGCGCGATGACATTTATCTATGAATTTTTCGTACTATATGCCAATGCTCCTAAAGAAGCCTGAGCCCAATTTTTTTCTTCGTTTCTTTAATTAGCAGAATTATTTGATAGCTTTAATTCCCCTTCCCTTTCATTGCACATTTCCATTGCATGAAGCGAGTGCAGTTAAAGATTTCGCCATCTCCGGTACAGGCCCTAACTGAACATTGTTGCCTAAATACGGAGTCGTATCAGTTGCTTTATTTTCCTGTAATCTAAGTACATGTGGTAGAGCTGTACCGGTAGATGGAGTAAAGCAATATTAACGGAGAGGAGTGAAATAATGGAGCCTTGGCATGTCAAAAAGGGGAGGGGGGGGTCGAGTGCGGGCCGAGTCGAAATGTGGTTGTGGAGGAAAACCTTGACGCAGACGTTCAACGGCCGCAGTGAACAGCCTCCTCACCATAGGAGGCTGACCACACCCCTTTTCCCTTACCCCATTGCCCTATAATAACGTTTGCTCATCATCATCATCATCTAACTACATGTAACAAGTGGCCGTAGTCAGAGGCTTGGTAGGGTGCCATCTGGGCTAGCTCAGCGTTTTTTATTCGTTCCCAATTCGCCATATCAATGCAGTGAGAAAAAAAGAGGTCTAAATGTAGCCGCACATTGCATAAAGTCGCGTCTTCCTGACTGAACGAGTATTAGGTAGCTTCATAACTGCAGAAGCGTTTACGTTTCCTCACCGAGAGGCGTGAGGCACACAGCGATCATGGCGAGGGCCGGCAAGGCTATGGTGCCGCAGATGATGGGTCGCCGGCGGCAGTACTTGATGATTAGCGCGTTGACAAGCCTCACTGGATACTCAGACAAGGCAGCGATGGTGAAGTTCAGGTACGGGTTTCCACCCACGCTCGCCGTAGACACCGTCATACGGTACCACATCAGGCTGGAGACCACTCTGGGCACGAGACATCAGTGTACAAACGGGCCTTCGCTCCGCCAGCTAACAAGTATATCCAACTAGAACGTACAAGCTTATAGGGACTTGTGACAGCGCTAGGGCGCCACAAATTACATTTTTGTATATCTCTCTGCAAACATAGCTATTGCAGAAGTATAAAATTATTGCGTTACTGTTTTGCGGAGTAAGCAGAAACAGAAACCAGACAGGTCTTTGACTCCAACTGAATTTGATAAAACTAACCCACTAGTTTATAGCAGATCACTAGGTGAGGCAAAATAAAACATAAAACGGCACCACCATTCAGGAGCCCAATGTGCGTCACTGAGAGAGATTAACAACTTGTGTTGCCGATTAAAAATAATAATAAATAATAATAATAATAATAATAATAATAATAATATAATATAACAATAATAATGATAATAATTTATTATCAAGGAGTACATGCAAGGTAAATGGGCCCGTCAAAGCCAACAGGCGGGATTGTGCGGTGTCGTCCGGCAGCAGCGGCCATCACAACTGTCAAAACGACTACACCGCCTGGACTCCGACTGCAAGTTTCGGTTTCCTCCTGGTATTCAGCGAAACTACGCTACGCTGTTTCACCGACTACGGCTTGGCGTAGCCTTTACCCGTCGCTACAAGCACCTCATTGGCTCTACGAGTGACCCCGACTGTGAGACATGCTATGTACCAGAGACTATTTCGCATTTTCTCTGCCACTGTCCACGCTATGCGCACCCTCGAGAACAATTAGCGAGAACATTGGCCCGTTTGGACTGTCGTGTGGTGTCGGAGGAAGTGCTGCTGGGACCTTGGCCAGACCATTTAAAGCTGTGCTGACATTTCTGCGCAGCAGCGGCCTCTCAGAGATATTGTAGTTGAGGCCCGTACGGCTTAACTTTAACACATGCACAGTATCGGTATAGGCATCTTCTATACATAGCCATTTATTTATTTCTCCGCCATCTTTATCTCTCTCGTCCTCTATCCACGCTCTTTCCTCCCCTTTCCCTTCCCACACACAGAATAGCTGGCCAGATATACTACCATCAGGCCGACCTTTCTGTGTTTTTTCATTTCAATAAAATTCCTCTTTCTCTCTACTCGTGGATAGCGATAACCGAATACAGCGAAGAAGAAAAAGAAAATAAAAAAGGAAAAAAGGCAAGCAGAACAAGATAATCAGCAAAAACAAAGTCAACCAGACATGAACAAAAGTACAATAAATCAATGTTGGTTAAAACTAGTTAGCATTTTCGGATCACTAAAAAGCAATTACGAATAAATCAAACAACTAACAAAACTGTCACCGCGCACACATACATACTTCAACAACACTCTAATGCAATAATGGCAGCACGCCAATGTTTCCGCCTAGTTAAAGAGAACATTTCGTCAGGCTATTCATTGAAAATAGCTTGTGTATAATACGGTCTTTCAACCATTCCGTAAGGGGTACTGACCCTTGGCGTCATATAACGAGGTATGTGCCGCAGAGGCATAGGTTTAACATTGAGAGTTCGGTAATCCGTACGACAGAAATATTTGAGCACGACGATTTGCTTTAAACAAATATGGAATGACACAAGCCACTTGCGTTAAATACACTGTCCGAATCCGATACGTGGGAGTTATAAGGAACGCTCTTGGCTATCTTTTTTTGAAATACTGTTAACTCTGTTACTCCAGGTGGTGGAGCAGTTGAGAAAAACAGCATATGCCAGAACAAAGGACACTATACCCAAAGTTTGGGCTAATATTTTTCGAACAGAGAAAGACAGAAATTTTATTAAGTTGTACAACATACAGGCAGTACCTTTAAGTTTTTATGCATGTGACTCGTGTATGTTCCACGAAAGGAGCCCATCAAAAAATGATGTAAGCTCACACTAAAGCGTTAGGCTTGAAAGTAGCAAAGCTGTACGCAACTTTCACGACCATCCCGACGGTTTAAGTCCCCAATTGCAGCCGATTTGCTTCCTCTTGGCTGCCGCAACCACTTTTACTCCATCATTGTTGCGATAATATCTTTTGAAGTGATGATCATTGGACATCAACTTGGATGGGCGCACGCTATGGCGTGTCCTTCTCGTTCCGAGCAAGTGTGGCCATGATTACGGCGAACGCTGGAGGCTTTTTTTTTTTGGGGGGGGGGGGGGGGTCAATCTTGGCCAATTTCCCAAGCGGATTTGCTTGGCTTGAAAACGTGCACCCATGACGCTAGGAGGTCGCCGCGAGGCACGCACTGACGAGCACTCGGCATTTTCTTGTTTTTTTTAACTGCCGAGCGGTCGCCGCAATCTTGGCCAGTCTCCCCAGGTGGGTATTCTTGGCTTGACAAACGTGCGCAGGGGCCACTGGGCGGTCATCGCGAGGTACACACACACGAGCGCTAGGCATTTTCTTGCTTTTGTTAACTGCCGGGCGCTCGCCGCAAGGCCCGCGCTCACGAGTGCGCGCTCGGCTAGCTATTTATTTGGTATTTTCAACTGCGAACACGAAAAATTACAATTTGCTAGAGGTCTTCGCTCTTAATATACACCTAGGTGGCCCCACAGAAAATACGGGTACAGGAACAAGATGCACAATTAGATGCGTGTATCGTAATGAAGCAGTCATTTGGCACTGTCTCCGGTCGATTTTGGAAACAAACTCTCCTATTTTTTACAGGATTGATTGTTATTAAATTTGCCTCGAACAAATCGGTTGCATTTCTAGAATCATCCACAAGATTTAAAAGAGCGAGTGATTGATCTGGTTTGCCAGATACCAGTGTATTGATAGATTTTCGAAGTCGTAACAACAATAGGAAAATATTTAACATGCCAATTTTTATCTTAAACATACAAATGCGGACAATATAGATCCTTGCGGGACACCTCTCTTCTGGCTGATACTATCACTCAGCACTGATCAAAGTGACATGACTTGTGCATGTCCCCAAAGATAGCTTTGAAGCAGAGATAAAAATGACGCGCGGAAACCACAACGGTATAATTTATTACAGAGTATAGTATGGTTCACTGTATTAAGCACTTACTTAACATCAAGAAATACCCCAAAACGAAACCTCGTTCTGATCTCGGCTGTTATGAAGGGTGTTAGACAACTTTTCAAGTAACACCTGCGTGCCCACACCAGAGATAAACCGGTATTGATGCTCACTCAGTAACCTTACGTTTTTTTGTAAAAAGGAAGTCATGACACCCAATACGTGTTTTTCAAGATTTTGCGACAAACACGATACAACCAAAATAGGGCGGTAGTTTGAAGGGTCCTGTTTCTACCGCTTTTAGTGAAGGGAACCACGCGTGCGCATTTCAGACTGTCTGGCCAAGAGCAATTTTCTATTATTTTGCTCGGAATAAACAAAATAACACTTTTTAAATAACCAATATTTACCAATATTTATGCAGACATCACCTATGTGTATGTTATCAAGCCATGATAATTTCTTGCGGCGCAAACTACTGACTATGCAAAGGAGATCAGGCTCTGTCAAAAACAGGATAAATGCAGACAACGACACATGATTGGGTAGTATATTGTGACTTGTACATTGTTCCGTTTTGTTTGAACGAAAACGTTTTATTGAATTTTTTACATAGGTCGGAAGTAGCCGAACCAAGATTGTGTTCTATCATGTTTTTTTAGACAGGCGTTCGTTACCTTGTTACTGATTTACTAAGGGCGAAGTTTAGTCATATTGCAAGTAGACGCTTTGAATTTGAAAAAGAACGCAGAACGTTGCTAGTTATAGAATGAATTATAGAACGTTGCTAGTTGAAAGCTACTTTAATTGCTACCCAACAAACCTGGTGTGGTCTTACAAGGTAAAACCAAGTAGCGCTTCAAAACGGGTCCTAAAAATGTCCTATGCGTTTCGTCTTTTTCTCGATATAGACATAATAACTCACGTTTGAAAGATGATCAGCGTTGTTATTGTCGCCAAAAGTTTTGTAGAGAACAGATCAGCGATGGTCGCCTTGTTAACTTCACGGGACTGAAAATACGAGAATAGGAAGTGTTAAATAGAAGCATGTATCGACTCAATGCACGCCTTGTCTATGTAGTCCCTAAGCGGACAGGAACGCTCCATCTCATCTGACCCTATTTACGCATTCAGCACGCTTAGAAAACTGGCCAAAACCATGATTTTTACTTTGCTATAACCGAACAACCGTGTCATTTAGTTTTCCAGTGGTCCTATGGCGGGTATACCTACGTTTATGCCCATGTGTCAGTTACCTCGGAAACTTCCGCCGTAGGTGTCTGGGCACGATCTGCGGGTGCCTCGGTGAGCCATAAGCTCAGCCACAAAACATCGGATGCAATAACCGAGCAGGCAGCACTGCGAGCTCCGTTGCAGGTTATCAGCGACTGCCCCTACCCTCCCCCATCTCTTGAGCCCTGCACTATTTTCATTGACGCTCTGCTCTACAAGCACCTCGAAAGTGGGGACGTGTCAACAGCCAGTTTATTTACGAAATCAACGTCATACAGAAAGAAGCACAGAGAAAAGTACACGTTATTTTGTTTCAGTGGTTGCCTGGAAACTTTGCAATCAGGGCAATGTCGTCTCTTATTGGCTCGCGCGCAACGGCCATTCCACGAGCTTAATAGCATAACTGCCTGTCCCTAAGGAAGACTGCAGCGAATCAGTTACCACCGTGAGATGGCGCATGCAATTGCACCACTGGCCACTCTCGCATTCAGAAAGTCACTGAATCAAATCTCAACTGTACCAAAACTGACTCGACTTTTCAACTCAATTATTGTTTTTTTTTTTTTGAGAAGGCGGCTATTTTGTGCACCATCAGTCGTCCATGTTGGGGGCCGCCTGTGGGCAAGAGACATCAGTTTTCCGACATAGAGCGTAACTAACGCCTTCGCGTTAAAACAGCCGCTTTTTTTTTCTTCTTTCCCACCGGTCGTGATCGCCCGGCCATACAGCCAGTGGTCACACTGATCGATCGTGTTTCTTTTATTCGTATAACCGGATACCACTGGAACCGCCATCCTGAACGCATCACCGACATCTCCGACTCCGCCAGCTCCAAAGTCACCGTGAATAATGCCATTACCTGATAGCATGCCTATTTTCCCTAAGTGTCAAAACTTGCTCCGCTCCTTTCTGCAATGGATATAACTCCCAAAAGTATGCAAAAAAAATTACATAAATACTCCAAAGCGCTTGCCGTCTACAAGCCGGGAAACACAACTGCTGATATTCTGTCATTTTTTCCGGCTCGGTGTTCTTCCGTCAATATCTCTAAATTGTGAGCGATCCAATTCATCTCCCTGAAAAGTCCGGTGTACGTAGCATTCCTCGTGCACTGTTCTCGCATACGTAAACACCAACCTGCTTCGTACATTCTGTTAGTCAGTACCTAAGCGCTGCCACACGTTCAGCTTGTCTACTGCTGGTACGGTTAAACCTGTATATAACGAAGTTAGCAAAAATTCGCTTTTTTTCGTTACTATTTTCGTTACATGCAGGTTACGAGTTAAAGCTCCCGGGAATGAAGCAGAAACGAAACCAATATACTAGGCACCAGCAAGGCTGAACTCACCCTTGTTCAAGTGTATATTTCACACTGAAAAACTGCGTGATTTGCGCTTGCTGCGACTACACGGCCTCCAAATTCACAAAAAGTAAGCATCACTTTCGCTTTTTTATACTTTTCGTGCCTTAAAGGCCGGAATACATGGAGCGAATATGCGACGAAAAGTCGATGAACAACGCCCGGCGGCGTCCGCCCGACGCGCGGCGCTGGAAAAAACGTCTGCCACCGATCTGCCGAGGACAGATAAGTTCGCCCGGCGTCGACGGCACCGGAAGCGGCAAATACACAGCGTACCAAAACTGGCCAATCAGGAGCGTTCGCCGCTCGCCCCAATTTCCGCCTGCTCCGCTTGCCTGCGACGTCTGCTGGGCGTGATGTTCACCGTTCACGCGGGTCGCGCGCTTGCTACAATGTCGTCGTCGAAAGCAGCCCGTATAGAATTCAACGACAGATTTATTGCAGCTGTACAGAAGCGGTCCATCCTGTGGGATAGCGGGCTATCGGATTACAAGGACCAGAGGAAAAAGAGCGTGGCCTGGGAAGAAATTGCTGCCGAACTAGAGTGCGACCTGCAAGGTATGTTTACAATTAATAGTCCTACGACATTTCAGCTAGCGGGGTGGACCACTTGCAGCTGTGTCACTCTCACTTAGAGGGGAACATCTCGAGCAAGTACCACTGTGCGTCATTGCTCGCCGATGTGAAAATTTCGAAATACATTCTACTTTAGTTGTCGCCGCGCACATACTATAACAGAACCCGCACGCTAGCTGCGCAGTGCATATTTCTTCAAACGAAAGTCAGCGAATGAACTGGGAACATTCGCTATCGCGCGATGATGGTTATCTTCCCGAAAGAATACAAACGTTGCAAGGCGCTCAGCTGTATGTGCAGCGATGTTTGCGCGCGGATGTGTTCGGGAGCAGGGGTTTCGGGCGCGGTATACTTGGCATATGACTTTGGAGCTACACGAAGAATATTTCCGGTCTACCCGCATGGTTCGCCGCGAAAAGCAAAGGACAAAAGAGTGTGGCGCCGCTGGAACAGCTATAGTGTTGAAATTGATGCGCCTCCCCCTCCTCGCCCCCCCCCCTTTTTTTTTTTTTTTTTTTGCATGCATGCGGTGGATTCGAAGGTAACCTCGCTAACATTTTTTTTTTGCCTGTTTCCAGAAAAAAATCTCCCGGCACGCTGGAAAAGCCTGCGAGATACTTTTACGAAGAAATATCGTGTTGCCAGTAAGGGTGCCCCGAGTGGTTCTCCTGCGGAGGATGGAAAGAAGGCAACACAAGTAACATGGCCCTACTTCAACCAGCTGAAGTTCTTGAAGGACGAAGCGGACGTTGGCAGGTGTGTGCCTTTAAGCGGTTTACTGAATTTAAGCATGCATGAGAGCTGAGCAATCGTTTTATTTAGTGTGAAAAAATTAACCCTGGCACTTAGTCGTCAAGCACATGCGAGCAGTTCCTTGTGTGAAGGGCATGCAATGCAAAAGGAGACAGACTGCTCACACTTTCGTATGCACTACGAGTAATTTTATTCATCAATATGTTAGCCTTCAGCATCATTGTACAGACACTGGGCTAACACGATAATCACGGCACCAACGAAAATATAAAAAATGAATGAACAAGTAATACGGACAGGAAGACCAAAGAGCATGAATAAATTGATAAAGGTTCCAAGGGGGGGGGGGGGGGGGGGCCCTTCTAACCATGACCAGTATCCAAAGGCAGTATTAACACGACGAGAAATAAAAAACAACCAGACGACATGTTTATGTGCTGAAACACGCACACAAAAACTAGTCTTCGATACGCCTTCAAAATGTTGATGTAGATGCAGCTTTGATATGACAGGTTTCTGTTGTTTTTTTCAGCACCGTGTCCAACATGAGTGAGCCAGGACGGACAGAATCAGCTGAAACGCTGCTGGCGGCTATTTACAGTGACAGTGGAGGTAAAAAGTTGTCTCTGTCGGCATTCTGAATGTTTCCACTGCATTGACTTTTTATTTTTTCCAGAAGTGCAGGACGACGAAGTGCTGGGCGAAGTGGGTGAAGAAACAGTGACAAGTTATGGGGACGACAGTAGCCGGGAGGCCAGCGCATCGCGTGCGCCGTCGCAACCGACCCGTGCTGACCGTGTGACTCCGAGGAGGAAAGCGCCAAAACAAAAGCGCCGATGGGAGGCCGAACTAGATAAAGTTAACGAAGAGCTTGCTGCTGAAAATGATCAAGCATCTTTGTACGGACAGATGTTGGCGGCGAAGTTCCGGGCGTGCCCTAAAAGGATGAAGCACGCTATGGAGCTGGAGCTGCTTGATTTTTTTTAAAAATACACTTTCGAAGAGCCATAACAAAGCCTACCAACACGTCGTTTCCACCAGCACTGTGCCTATGTTTTTTTAGGTGCCGGAAGGCAAGTGTGTGCTCGCTGCCACGGTACGGCACCTTCATTCATAAAGTACTGTGCAAACATGTTTCGGGTCTCCGCAGCACTCGCACCGTGGTTCCTTGATGGTGTTGCTTCCAGGTCAAGCAAGTTGCTCCTTTGTATTTCAGTCCTCCACTGGGCTGGAACAATATTGCCGTAGTCGTCTTCCACGTCGACGTATCCTGGTGGACAGTATGTTGCCTCGCTTTCTTTGCACAGAAAGTTATGCAGCACGCCAAGACAACAAAAGTTGCGTTTTCGGGCAGCAGATTGATGCGGCCAAGCAGAACTCGCCATCGCGCCGCCAGAATGCCAAAAGCGTTCTCAACGATGCGCCTGGAAAGGAGGCATTTTGCGCATTAATAATAACCTGTACAAATGCGGCCAAAAAGTTTAAAAGGGCAGCTCAATTAAAGAGTTTTGTTGTCTGAATTGGGTTCAAATAAGTAATTTAGACTTGTAAAACTACCACAACGAGGCCTTGGGGGTGATAAGCTAAATGCAAGCTGTATTGTCCTTATAGCGAACGGAGGCTCGATAAAATTTTTTTTCCCTGTACCTTGCTCTGCTTAGCATGTAATTGAAGACCCTCTGGGCCGGCCTCACGTGTTTTCCGGGGTAGGGGCGCATGAAATCTGGCCTGAGCTGGAATGCCTCGTCCCCGACAAACACGTGAGGCGCAACCTTAGTGCTTCTTGGGAGACGGGCTGGCACAGGGAAGACCAGGGCTTGGTCTTGCAAATGCTTTCCAAATGAAGTCGCCTTCAGTACTCCCCCGTCACTGTGCCGGCCAGGGGCACCGACGGCTACCATTGTGAACCGGTAGCTGGCGTCAGCAATCGCCATCAGCACAATAGAAAATGTGCCCTGGAATACATGAAATATTATTCGCATGAGAAAAGACACACACCAGGTTCTTGCGGCAGCCCCACAGCAAATGAATTGTACCCTATAATTGTAGTACTTGCTCCCAGATTTCGGGGGCGCCTTGATTTGACCGTGTTTACCGTCCACTGCACCGAGGCAATTTGGGAAATTCCACCGTGTGCTGAACTTTTCAGCAACATTTTGCCATTTGGCAAGTCCTGGCACCTAGGTTGAACCAAGAATATGCACTGTTCATAAATTACTTCTCATGGCATGGCATCACTCAAACTTAAGTTCCTTTACTGCTGGGCAGTGCCGTTAAAACATGGTACACGTATCATTTGTTCCACAAAAATAACAAACAAAAATTAGCCCAGCAATACTCACGGGTAGGTACAGCGGTTGCAAGCGCTGCCAGAGCACTCGACAAGTTTCGTGGACAACGCGCCTACATGTCGATGGTGCAATGCGAAAACTCAGGGCAACCTGCTTAAGGGCACTTCCAGAGGAGAGGTACCTGCGCACAACAGAAAGTATTTGATGGGGTGAAAAAGTATGCGAAGGTGTAATTTATGCTACAGTCAATGCTGTACCTGATGGTGATGGCCAGCCTCTCTTCTGCACAAAGCGGTTCTTTGCACAAAAACACCTTCACCAAGTCCTTTTTGACAAGCTGCAGCAGTTCATCGAACTTTGTCGGTGTCATTCGGTAATAACTGAAGAACATGGTGGAGTCCTGGTCTTTTTTTATGACTTGGAACTGCAATGATCGGAGTAAATCCAGAACAACAAAAAACGGTTAAATGCGGAATTAATTGTTAGCAATTTGGGGCTCACGTACGTACACTGTCCTTTTTTAAAAGTCATTCATTGTGTTATGTTTAGCTTCTAAAAGCTAGTTAATGCATCAGATCTATGGCCCTCACCGTATTACAAAGGCTATACGTCGCTTCTCTTTAGCACCCGAAGAAAAACTCCCCCCTATAACAAGCGTAATACTAGGGCAGGATCGGAGGTGGGACGTAGAAGAATGACATAACCTCCCTTTATTGACTAGCGCTTGAGTGAGAATTCTGGTTTATCGCTGATGTCGGGGATAAAAAACACGAAGTGCGGATGCTCATGCCTCGGAACAGATAGAAGTTAAAAGAAAGATAATGCTGAATCAAATAATTTACATGGGTGAAGCGCCGCACCAAATTGCTCTTTGTTATTTACATCTGCATCTACACGGCATAACGTACATGTAAATTTTCGGGGACACGAACGGGTACTTACCGCCGTGTGGTACTCTCCCTCTGTTTTTCGTTGCTGCCATACTTTGTGCACCCAGTATCTCCGCTTCCTTTTCTTCTCGTCCTGTTCGATCAATCTCAGTAATGGTAATTTCTTCTTCTGAAGAAGGAGGCGCCGAAGTACAGCCATGGAGAGCCAAGATCACGAACGAGGTCGACTGCGGGCCCGCGTACGACCGATGGTGGTTCAGAGTTCCGCTAAGTCCGACGTCGATATTCTCGGATTCAACCACCCAATTAAGTCTGCTGTCGTCAGGGTGCCCTCATCGACGGTAAACGATTCGACGTGCTCACAATAAAGTGACGGCGACCTGTGCAGCTGGGAATAAGCGACTGTACATAAACCCAAACACACACCACCCGGATGCTTCCCGCGTAGCTGCAGCAGACGATGCAGTGCAGACGATTTTTGCCCAGTGTAGCCAGACGACATTCAGATCGCCGCTTTCTTTCAACTGCGGCGACACATGCATATCGGCAACACAACAAAAAGATTAGAAAATATTTTTAAACAATGATTTTACGCTTTTTTGGAGTGTTCCATAATTTTACAAAAAAGTTGTAGTGGTGTCAAGAGCTTTATGCTTGTGATGCGCTTCATTCCGCTGCATTTGCCCCATCTAGCCACACTGACGGCGACCCAGCGGCGAGGCAGCGGCGGACGCCGTGTCTTCGCCCCATGTAGCGCAGCCCGACGAACACTTGGCGCGGCGCCGCGGCGGATTTTTTACCAGGCGAACTTCGTCGTGAAAGTTCGCTCCATGTATTCAGGCCTTAACGCGTTTCAAGATCCAAATTTATGCGGAAAGGGCGCCTTTTCATGAACTTCATGCTCTTTTCTGAAGTCAAAATTTTTGAAGGGATGCTAGCTGGGACACTGTACCGGGCGGGGACGTTCTTCTTTCTCGCCGGCGGAGACGGCATTTGAAATTTCGAGCTTGTCTTGAAAAGGCAAATCTTTTCGTATTCAGCCAGCAAAAAGCATCCACGAACCCATGCACACATATGAGGGGACACACGCGACTACACGCCGGCAGGCAGGCCTGGCAACTAACCGACACCCCACTCACACGTGGAAAAGCACGAGAGATTGCGGTGCGGGTGAAATTTGCAAAATTAGTGCATTTCGCCAGCTGATTTTTCAGAAAAAGGGCAAGAAACCTTGAGTCATCAGCGTAGCGAATTCGTTACATCCAGGTTAACCGTCACAACTCATTCGTTACATAGAGATCGCCAGCACATAGGCTTCAATGAAGGTGGAAATGGGGAATTGAAAAACTTCGTTAAATCCAGTAATTCGTTACATAGATGTTCATTACATCCAGGTTTAACTGTAGTATCATTTAGTAGAAACAATTCAGCTTTTTCATAAGAAACACTTACGGCTGCCTTGTTGCGCTTGGCCTCGTCGATAATTTCGTCGACCAGGTTCGGTGGCATGCTTGCGTGCTTAGCGAACTTTGCAACGACTTTCTTCGCCTCGGGAAACTGGCCCGTGGCCATCAGCCACCTGGGAGATTCTGGCAAGAAACTGGAACTGGTGCGTTAAAGCAGCCTTCTAGCAGTAATCATGCTGAACGTACCATCCGCAGTGCCGCCCCATCCCACCCACACATGTGGTTGTCGTACAGTGTCGAAGGAAGAGAGAAATGTTCAAGCAAAATTTATAATGCTGCTGGAAACGAAAGTTGGAATGTGTTGAACGCAGCCCTGCATGCTGCTGTGCGGCCGAGCTGAGCAGCTGTGCACATCCTGCCCAGCAATCCCCACAGGCACGGGCACGCGCAACCACCTCGGTACAAGTCAGCTCCGATCAACAATTACTTGGTTATTATCACATAAATATGTGATTTAGGAGCCATACAAAGCATGGCGGCTTCCCTAACTTCAGCTGCGTCAAAGAGCACTAAGAGGGTTTTCAAGTGAGGTGGGATGTCTTACGAGGTGTGACGCTAATGGACATCGTACGTACTGCCACGCATGCATATGATTCGGCAATCCTCCTCCTCTGATGGCTCAGTAACTGAAATTCTTTGTTACTGGTCATTTTGTATTAATTGTGCTAAATATTATTACTGAATGCGTAAACTTCAAATGCCGCTTCATTCTGTTTCTGCGTAGAAAATCTGCTACGATTTTTGTTTACATTCTGTGGCCATGAGGTACTAACTCAGATGGGTGAATTACTCCTGTTGGCCGATCTCCTTGTAAGTATTCGCCATCAGCATGTTGTCCTCATGACCAACACTGCCGCGAAATTTCATTATAGAACAACCCTTATTTGTATACCCCTATCACGCTGTTTCCCTGCGCAACACCGGGATGACCTCCCTCCCGGAGGTTGCAGTGGCGGCCAACCACAGCCGTCTATAATGCATGCTACACTCACCGGAGCGGGTGAAATTTTCTTACCACCAGAGTACCAGCAAGGGCGCTAGCGGCACTGCTGCGTAGAGCTGCGTGATGCGCCAGTCTTTGGCCAGGTACGCTACCCATGGTACGAGCACCATGCCGGTGGTCCAGCCGCTGCCCACCATCATCCCTGGTATGTAGCGGTAGCGTGGGGACAGAGTCTCCATCACTTGAAGTGCATGCACAGGAATGGAAGAAACGTAAGCCTCACCCGGCAGCGTTCGTGCTTGCTACGTCGCCCTTTCCCAGCAGCACTTTTGCCCAGAGAAAACGAACCATCGACGCACAAGAGCAAGTTGGGAGTTGCAGTGCCATTAAAGCGTCTCGTCATCCACATTTCGATAGCTTTGTGAGCCCCTCTAAAGGATTCCTAAGCCCTCAACAAGAGTGTACACGCACTGTGTACTATAGATACCTCGAGACATCGAGACATACGTGCAAGCATCAGGTGAAGAGAACAGACCCTGAATAATAATCGATTTTCTTCTCTGTCTATGTATGTATGTATGTATGTATGTATGTATGTATGTATGTATGTATGTATGTATGTATGTATGTATGTATGTATGTATGTATGTATGTATGTATGTATGTATGTATAGGTGACGTAATGCGCTCCATAGTTTTGAAGCAAACCTTTACTAATCTAGTCGGACGGTTTCGCCGTCGCAGTAAATTTAACCTTCATTTGACCGCAGATGCGCCATATCCTAGGCAACGCATCTCGTGACTTACCGAGCGGAGCTCCCCCAATGGCCGCGTTCGCCGCTGCCGCCACCGCTTCTGGATTGGCGCATGCGCTCTCCGCAGCTGGTTCGCGCCTGGTTCGCTGGTTCGCGCCTGGTTCGCGCTGGTTCGAGCTGGTCCGCAGCTGGTTCGCGCAGCTGGTTCACGTGACTCACCGCGTGCATGCCAGCTTATTCATGAATGAAAGCGAGGCCGGGCCGGTTTCTCTGAGCGTTGCGCGGGAGCTGGAGGCTTTTGACTGCTGTAGGGAAGTGGCGTCTCAGCCGCCCCCCCCCCCCCCCCCCATATCGCCCGGCAGGCTGTTCGGCGCGGAAAATTCCAGAAAAATGGAAGCGGGACACAACTGTAGAAAAAGGCAGTTTTGAACGAATATAATAATAATTACACCTAAATCCAAGGTTGACCAAGTAAAACCAGCACCCGGCTAAGCCAAACGTTCGCTTTGCACATACAGGATTAGCCGAGTTAAACCACAGTCATTGTCTATGGTTATACTACCAGCCATGCGGGAAAATCATGCAAAAAAGTGTTGTGTTGGTCTTTTGTACCGTGAGCTACACTGGCCGAGGTTGAATAGTTTCGCGTGGCTCCGGCGTAGCCGTGCTGCCCAAGCGCGAGAAGCAGTGACGTCATACCGCGCCCAAACCATTGCTCGCTTCCCGGCGTCTCTCACACACCCCACGCGCCCAGCGTCTTCGCCGACCTCCGTTCCGCATGTGGCGGCCCGGTCGACTTGATGATCATGCGAGCGGCTTCCGGGTGTGGAACCGATGGCTCGTGCGTCGCAGCAACAACGGCGTGCGCCTGAGGAACCAGCTTAGCTCTTGGGTGATTGGTGACGCTGCGCTGGAGCCGCTTGATAGATATACATGTGTCACATAATGCGTATACCGTGTGTGTGCCATTAAAGCAGCAGTAAGCATGGTAACCAAGCTAATCCTAGACAACCAGGAAAGTTAAGAATAACCAGCTGAACCTTAACTCACGCTACGTATATCCTGGCATAGCCGAACTAAGCCACTGCTAATTGTTTTGTTCTTAGAACGCTTGCATTAACCCGCTCCGCCATTTTATAAACTGACGAGCGGTTGGGATTAGGTGATTATAAAAGTCAACCGAGCAATTCGTATTGTAATTTCGCAAGGTATTTTACTGAAATATTGAGCGTAATGACGGAAAGTCTTACTGAGTGTATAGATGACATCCGCGTACCCAGTGACCGCGATTGCCATGAGAAAAGGCGAAACGAAGTACACGGTGGTCGTAGTGGAGAAGGTGGCCATGAAACTCGCGCCAACGGCGAACAGCAGTCCCCCCATCAGGGTTTTCTTGCGGCCAAACCTGCGCGGATCGAAAAGTCCAAGCTTGCAGGAGAACCAAACATATGGGATGTGCCGGTGTACAGCGCACGTTGACAGCTTATCATTTCCACTCGGGAAGAAGAAAAATTGCCGGGTTTAACACGACCAAGCTACACCTGGATGATGAGGCGCGCCGTAGTAGAGGGCTCCAAAATAATTTTGACCACCTGGGTCCCTTTTCCGAAATCTCGACACGTGGGCGTTTTCGCTTTTCGTCTCCATCACAAAAGCAGCCACAATGGGCGGCATCGAGTCCGCGTCCTTCGGCTGAGCAGCGCAATGTCTTAGAGTAATTATGGCGGGTCAATCGGAAAGAGCCATTAAGCCCTTCCAACAATCCATCAAACAATCGGTCATTCAATTATTTCCTGTTGCCCGTGTCCAGTGAAATAAATCCTGCAAAAAGCTGTTCTGCGACAACACTGAGTACCCCTGAGAAGAAATGCAACCCAGCCAGCTTTCAGAAATCAGTGTACATGGCCACATTCAACACCTTCAGTTAACGAGGAAAATCAAAGTGTTAGAAGTATTATCGTTCTAGTTAACAATGGTATGAAAGGAATAGTGCGCACAAACTAATCCCGTGCACTCATTTAGTAGTACCTCGCCTAGCACTATCGTTCGACAAGCATACCAGAATTTGTTCTACGTTTTGCCGCCCGTAAGTGGCGGGACATTTTGAAACCTCCCTACGTTGTTGTGCCTTATTGTGTCGTGCACTCGTTCGTGGGAGCACAAGTTTTGAATCAGGGTGAAACAGTTTACGATCACGCCTATTTCTTACAGATACTGTCACTTTAGCTCATACCGGTAGTTTCTGACCTGCACCCAGAACTTTGTACCTTCTGAAAAACTCCGCGGTTGAGTACTAAGAGCGTACATTCGAAATGAATTCCGAGATCTTCTTATCTGTATTTTGCAACCCCCCAGCTTAAATTTTGCAATTGTAGTCCATACAAAAATTGTTTTTGCGGAACTAATAGATGGCTCATGGCGGCAAAAGTTTGCGCCGTCGATCTGTGGATAGAGAGTGTTACAAGAACACGGAACGACCGGGTGCGTGTGGCGAAATGTGACGTAGCCGAGCCGGAACCGGCGGCGCTGTCTTCGCGCTGCTGTCAGCCTTGCTCGGGGAACGGCGATTCGCCGCCTGACATGCCCGTCGCCCGAAGTCCCAGCGTATATTGGAGTGTGGCGAGAGTGCACAGCCGAGTAGGCGACAAAAGAGGATAGAATGGGATTGGGGTTGGGGGGGCAACGTTCCCACACCGGAGGGCAACAAAAGGAGTGGCAGACAACCAATGTCGCTTCTAAAGCGAGCAAACATGAACGCTGAGATGGTTAGAACGCAAAGCACAGTGTGGGAAGGGCGAGCGAAAAGCGCCGTGTTGCCGGCCTTTGAAGCCAGAGCAAGGCGTGCGTATCGGCCAGATACGGACGTTTTTGAGGAGGAGGGAAGAGATGCTCACACAGTTTTAAAGGGGTCATGAGCACAAATTACAATTTTGCTTCATTAAATGATTTCTCCGTTCTGATAAGACTGATACCATTTTTTCGCAAACTTCAAAAAACGATAGAGACATTAGCCAAACATATTAAGCAGTCGACGACTTCCCAAACGCTTTCCGGCGATTGCTGTGTGGCGTCACACAATCTTCTTTCTGCGATTGCGGCCGCCGACGAAAGCTACCCCAGAAGCTCAACTGGATAATCGTACTCGGGCCTCTCGTTCCATTCTATCCTACCATTTAATTGGTAACGTGAAGTTTGCACACTGATAACTGTTTTTATTGCTAGCCCATATTACGTTACCCGTGCCCATAATACGCCACTGTAGCACACATTTCAAACTTTAAAATAATGGTCGCGTTTTTTTTTTTGTTAAAAACATCTTTGGTGCCTAGATTAGAGATGAGCGAGTTACGAAAGGGTGCTTTTTCAGCTCAAATAAAGTTTTTATTTGCCTGCATGGCCCTTTTATCAATCCAGCAATCGTTTTTTACTAATCTAAATTTTAAATTTAAACGATTGGTATTATATAAATCCGTAACTTTACCGTTTCAGACAGAATATGCCGACTTTCTTTGGGACCCTTCATAGTGTTGTTTATTTGTAGTAGGAAATTTACATGGTCGTCCCAGAATACTTGCACTGAAAATGTATATATTGGCGTTCCACTACCTCAGCTATGGACCTTTAGAAACAATGTATGCTCGTGCAAGATTATGTTACCCTTAAACTGAAAAAATCTTGTTTTGTTTTTCTAGCTTCTATATTTGGATGGTTCTTGGGGCCAAATGCTAATGTCTTACACAATTATATTGGCCAAGTTAAAATGTAAGTATTCTTCTAGCGACGATAAATACATTTGTGTACATATATATAGAACCTAGTGAATAGCAAAATACGGCTTTCGGGAAAAACTCTTCGTCCCGTGAAGAGTTTCATGTATTTATATTCTTTCTCCGATGAAAATAAACTTTTGTGGTCTTTCCATTTCCAGAGCTTCGATTCGAATATTCGATTCGAAAGAAATGAATTTTATCTCCATCCCCTGGTCTGTATGGCTTGACTATACCGTTTTTCAACAAACAAGCAAAGTTAGCAACAAACTCGACTTTATTCAGTTTGAAAATTCACCAGCATCGCGAATGGGGAAAAGGTGCATGCGTAGTGAAACCAGCATGACACTAGAGCGCAAACTGAAAGTCGATGTCTTACCAGTCGGCGATGTGGGACGCAGTGACTGCTCCCACTACCAGGCCGGCGAGGAAGATGCTCTGGACGAAGGAGACCATCCACCTGTTGTCACATACCATATCCCACTGGGGAAGGCAGGAAAAACCATGTGAAAGGGCTTTAAAATGCTCAAAAGAGATCCTGAAGCACACTTCAAACATGCCAGATCCCATGCAGTATTAAGTTACGTCGGAATAGTGTCGAATTGTACTTAAAGTACATTGAACACGAGAAAACAAACTGCGCTACAACGCAGTATGAAGCAGGAAAGGGAAGTGAACGTAAGGAGCGCCGTGATGTCCGTTTCTGGTTCCATGTTTTCAAGCAGCTACTGCACTCGCAATATCTTACGTGTTCAGGAACATACCAGAAAAGGTGCGCATATATAGAATACTGCGTGAGGAGAACGACAGCAGCTGAAAAGATGTCCGCTTCACAAGCAGGCATAGCAGGCATTTTTTTTTCACTTTCGTGCGCCAAACCTTGCACATTCACATGCACCAAAAACGGCGCCTTTATTAAAAGACTATACGTACAGCCCTGCGGCTTCCGACTTAGATTTTGCATAGTTGACGCCAACTTATACACCCAATGAAATAGCAGAACTCATGGTAGGCACGTGGAAACGGCGTGCCACATGCCGCAAGACACACAATCCATGTGCAACCCACAAACTTGTTTTAACCCGTTACCACTTAACCCGTTACCACATTGTTTCGTCCTATCTGTGGCTATAGGGTAACGCAGCTGCATCACTGCACAATTTCAAGCGCAGGGCCCTTTAGGGAACCGGTTTGTCGTCGTAGCTCGTCCGGGATCACGGAATCTAGCCACAGTTGCAACGCGTAGCACGTAACGCGTAACGCAGCGTCACACACACAAAAAGGGGTTTCGAAAAGATCACCGTTTCTGCTGGCCGGTATCAAACCTGGGTCCCTCGCATTACGCAGCCGATATCAATCCCATGGGGCCACACAGGCCCACATTCCTCATACGCAAATTGTTCTAACAGCGTTTTGGTGCACTGATGCAGCACGCAGTGGTCGCACCCATTCCAAATAGTTGTAGGGCTGCTGTTGTGGCGACACCACGACCTCAAACACTCAAAATAACCACCGAATGGGTAGACTTATTCTCGACATCTTTTTTTCCCTCGAAGGGCATGCTTCATGTGGCTTCGGCCACCCTTTTCAGCAGGCCCTCAACCAACTCCTTTTCTCCCACCCAGACATCCACCGGCCGACTCAACTACGCATTCGACGACCCGTTCCCCATGGAAGAATTGCAGGCAATATTAGCCAACCTGAAACGCAACACCACGCATAGGAAAGATCGCATCACACAGTAACGTCGACATCGTCGACGGCTTGTTCGAGATGGGGCAACTCGGAGATAGCCCACTTTCGAGGACCATGGAGGACAGGGTAACCAAAAGAACTGCCTCGCCCTGCGCCGGCGCATCGGCTTCGCCACGCCTATAGCTTCACCAGCCTCTCCCAATAAAGTTATTTCTCTCTCTCTCTCTTTCTTACATCGGAAGTCCTCTGGATTAGCTTTGATGATGAAAACGACTCTTCCATACTGCACCGTGGGGCTTCTCTGCTGTTAAAAATCGATCTAAACGCCCGCCCAGAATATTGTTCTTGGAATCGCTCAGATTATGGGAGGAATGAGTGACGCAGAGAGGCTTATAAGTTCACCGGCTATGTTTCACAGCAGTCTGACTAGTTTACGCCCACGCAGACGATAAACCAGCGACGTAATGCCGAAGGGCTTCGCTGAAGAGGATTATTCTGAGCATCGGTGCACCACCAGAAGAAAATATTACGGCTTCCTTTCTCTGAGATATTTGGCAATCCATTTTATTTCCGGAACTACTATCTGCCGCGGAACGTCTGGCTGTGAAATCGGCTTGTTTCAAATGCGCCTCTTTTTATTAGCATGGTGAGCAGTTGCCGGCACATGTCCTTTTCGTTCACATTCTGGTGTATGTCTTGCTTTCAAAATACTCTTTTGCTTTTTGAATATGGTGACTTGAGAAAGACCAGAACAATGAAGTAGTGCATACATATATCTTTCCGCAATACAACGCAAACAAATTTGAGAGAAGGAAGTCACTGATGACACGAAGACTTTTCTTTGCAACGACAGCACGATAAGTGCACTTGGCAGTAATTTACAGTCGCATCCCGGTAACTTCGTTCTGATAGAGATGTTCTTTCGTTCTTTTCCAACGTATTCAACCCGTTTCAAATCGGCCGCCAAAGCGCCTCGTTTATTCTTATGCCTGTTCTCTTCTCATGGTAATACTTGTATCTTCCATTAACAACCTTGTGACTGTAGACTACAAATACTCGAGGAACTTCGATCCATTTTTTATTTATTCGTATGGAATCTCCCGGGCTTTACTATCAGGGACAGATGATTTTCCCCTCAGATGCAAGCATGACATGCAAAAAATTATTCGAATAACTATTTCAGTTATATCTTCAGGGCTAGATTGGCCTGTTTTGCATTAGCTTACAATGGCCTCGAGTCTGCAAATGCTCGAGTTAAACTTTTTTTCCCTTAGCCGCAGACGACCAAAAATAACTCCACTCACCTCTTCGTTGACGGTCTTGCCATACACACTGCGATCGTAGAACCAAGAAGAGCATTGTTCCAAATCTCCACCGGCTTTCTTGGTTTGCCCTTGGTCACCATTCCAACGATAGCACAGCGAAGTGCCATTGGTGTCAACTACGGAAGTGCTGTTCGTCCAAGCGTTAATGTATCTTTTCGCAGTTACATTGGCTGCCGCCTGCGCATCTTCGGCGCAGTGAAACACAATGTTCGACGGAGCCACGAACACGGGCATCATCATGTTCCATGTCGCGGGCAAGCCACGGGTAACCGCAAATACGAAGATAATGATGTGGTTGCGGCCCAGCTTATCTAGCGCAACGTCCACTGTTGCGGAAGCCATCTCCTGGCAGCTGTGGAAGAGAAAAAAGTTCCGCGGCGAAAATGCCATCCATAATTTTTTTCTGCTACGATCCAGTAACTCTTGATTGAATGTAGGGGTTAACGCGCCGACGCAACGCAGGCGATGAGGCGCGCCGTAGTGGAGGGCTCCGGATTAATTTTGACCGTTGGTTTTTGCTTCTCGCCTCCATCAGAAAGCGGCCGCTGCTGCCGGGAATCGAACCCGTGACCTCGTGCTCAGCAGCACAACGCCTTAGCCACTGAGCCACCATGGCGGGTGATCCAGTAACCTTGAACTCGACTACTCCAGGCGGGTAATTTGGGATTGTGCAGCGCCGGCATGGCCAACAACGAGTGAACTTGTGCATCTAAAAATAGGCAGAAATAAGCCAGAAGCACAAACTCGGACAGCAACATACGTTTTATGGCGTAAAATAAGTTTTTCTCTCGTTTAACCTGAGTTTTCTATCCCTTTATTATCGTTCATGTCCGGATCTCTACACTTACATTGGCTGTTTTTGAAGCAACTGCGCTAAAACAGATTTTGCTGGTTTCGATTATGCGAAAGCCTTAAAGGGGCCCTGAAAGAGCTTTTGCTGATGCATGGGTGAAAGCGTTTAATCGCTCGTTAGTTCCTAGGGGAAGGGAGTGCAGAGGGTGGGATAGGTGAGAAGAGGTGGAAAGCTTTCCCAGTGCGGTACACTGTAGTCGCTACAACAAAAACGGCAGCTCGGCAGCTGTTTCGTTAGAAGGGAGCTACCACTCCACAACCTTGCTTTAACCGCGCTCAGTCACGGCAAATATTTATTGAGATATTTCTAATGGCCTAAGCAAGGGTGTCTTTCGTGACGTATTTCCGCGAAACACACCAAGATTATCATTTCGACCAGCTGAAGACACTTATATCCTTGTACAGCGGACCTGTGATAGGCTGAATCCCGATCAAAATTATGTGTGTCGACAGGGGTGAGCAGGAAAGGTCGCGTCCAAAAAACTTGAATCTTGCGGAAATGCCAAACTTTCTTGTGCATGTTCTGTAGCTCTCAATCTGATGCAGGTATCTTGAAAAAAAACCACTGAAATGGGCCACTAAGACGACTCTGTCATTAAGCCCAGTTTCATTTACTTGTCATAATCAGTTAGTTCACAGTGCAGTTGTAAACGTTGAATTCCCGCCTGCTGCCAATACATGTCCGTCTACGGAGAGAGTACGTTAGAGATAACGGCTTTCACTCTTGTTTTACCTAAACTATCCCGAAACAAATCACATGGCAATAAACCGCTACGACGACTCTAGCACTTCGCAGACTTTTACTTTTTCTATTACCGTAGTTCAAAGTGAAGTTGTAAATAATGTAGCATCCTCACCTGCTGTCAATACATGACCTTCTACGGGAGGAAAACAGCCAGACCTGTGCTTGTGCGCTAGAGTAAATCTCTCTTTCTTCCAAGTTTCATCCAGCTACTAACTAGGAAGCATGCTCAATCGCAAAGTGCAAACAAACGTGCCGCTAACCTGGTCTTTCAAGCCAGCCGGTGGAAGGTGATGTCCGTAAGAAGGTTATATCCGTACAACAAGCGCTGAAACTCCAGCTGTCCCTTCGCTAAGGTATAAGCTGTGGATCGTAAAGGAATAAACAGCAGAAGATCCGGCCAGGGCCGGCGATAGCCCACTTACGGAAATACCTGTGGATGGTCAACACAGAGCTGCGGTCGAATTGTATGCAATCACTTTACGGCGTTCCCTACCCCCCCTCCGGCGCCCACGTTTCGTGATGCGTACAAACCGCCTCCCGCTATGTTCATGAGGTCATCGACCATGTGTTGGAGTTACCCCAAAACATGCATTTAGGCATTGTGTATGTGCCTAGAGCTGAGGGCAGTTAAGCCACTTGGAGCTTTTTTTTTTTGCAGTTTACAGCCTGCCCCAAATGTTTGTCAATGCTGTACACCCAAAAGCAGTCCCGTGGTTCATCATCACCACAACACACTCGATTGAGAAATCTGTGCAGCCGAGCATATGATCTGTCTGCGCTGTGACATTACGCGACGCAAGCATGACGTTCGGAACTGCGCAGTGCCAGAGTGCATGTCGCAGTTTTGACTGAAATAATATCAACAATGCTGTCATTTGCCGAAGTAGCTGTCACCAACCTAGACTGCTCACTCAAATGCATTGTGGTAAAGCTGAACCATGAATTGCCTTAGAGTGCCATTGTTCTGATGCACATTTCTTCAATGGTTAAAAGCGTCTAACTTGAAGTCTTAATTTAAAGAAAACACATACCCCCTGGCTAAAACGTTTTTTTGATGCAGTGCTTTTATTTTAGGTCCAGTTGCAAAGTCCGGAATCGATCCTTTTGTGGTGTGTGTACACGTAAAGATGCTGGGAGGCCCAGTTAGAAATGTGTCGCTGCCCGCAAGTACATGCACAGAGTAACACACACGTACAGATGCGGATTGTCCAGAGCTTGATGAAACCGCTAACCAAAAAAGTGCTAATGTCAGCCAAATAAATGCATAAACCAAGTGGTTATGGCTCCCAAAGTACCACATCTTTGCTCTTCTTGTTACGGAAAAATACTGCACCTGGACTACCATATCTCGTACTGGAGAGTAACGCTTGCAAACTGATGTTAACCTTGATTTAAAAAAGCTCTACACAACGCGCCGCCCGCTTTCACCTTCCTGACATCCTTCACCGGAGGGGTTTGCACCACGTAGTGAATAACGTGATGTCGGTATGTAAAAATGAGCGTGGTTACCGAAAAGGATGACGCTTAGATAGGCCTAACCCGCTATGTAACAGAAAATGCTAGCGTTAACATTGCGGGATAAGGAAGCAGCAGCGCGGATTAGGGAGGAAACTCATGTAAAAGACAAGCTAGTTCAAACTGAGCGAAAGAAGTGGGGTGAGGCTGGTCGTGTAATGCGGATGAAAGACAATTAACACTTGGACTATTCGTTTAAAAGATTGGCTACCAAGTGATGGTAAACGAAGAGAAGACCCAAGAGCCGTTGACGAGTGGAGCTAAGACAATTCGTGGCAAAGAATGGACTTCACAAACTCATGATAAAAAGCAGCTGCAAACCTTTGGGAAAGGCGTTCGTCCTGCACTGGATGGGATGATGATGATGATAATGATTATGATGGCTAATCAAATAAAGGCAGTCAACACTTTCAATCGACTAAAAAATTATCCAGCTTTATTCGAACAATAATTTTGATCAAGTATAACTTGACCATACACTGACTTTCACAGCGTACCTGTGTGACCGCCCTCAATATTTTTTATACTGACCTCATGTTCACGCTGGGGACATAAAAACTCTAGCTCACAAAAATATCCGTGAGTTATAGCATTGCTCTGACTAAACCGTCGGGAGGTAGACGCCTATTCCTTGACACCGGTAGACACCGGTTTTCCTTGGAGGATTATATGTTAATATCCTTATTTGAGAAATAGCGTTTTTGAGTTGGAGCAGTTGCCGTCAACATACCTCACAGTCCTGCTGCGGCGTGCACCATGGTTACTGTTGGCGGGGAGATGTTTGAGTGGCGCCCCCTGGCTCTGACGTCGGCTTAGGGACTCGCGCCGCTGTCGTCTGCAACACTCTGCTTGTGAGGTGCAGTAGTGCCTGTGCTCGAAAACGACCTCTTTGATGCTTTAGTGTGTATATTTAGTAATTCAGTTATTTTTGCCAGCTTATTCTGACACATCTGAATAATTTCAGGCTGTATCCCCCACAAGTTTTCCACACACGAGGAGAGAAAGAACAACTTTCATCTTGAAGAAACCTTCTGACCGGTCAGAAGCTCGTGTTCAACCCATCCTTTCTAGCTTATTCGTGAGGTTCAGTGCACAGATAAGTATACAGAATGCGTTGCCTTCCTCACAGTACTTTTGAGATGCTCTTATGATGACTCAACAGTCTAGTGCTACGTACACGCGCATCGCACAGCAGGAAATAAAGTGGCTGTCTTCTATTTTTTTCGTTGTTGACTTGCATCAGATGAATGTTTTTTTCTGTGCCCAACGCATTAATCTTAATATTATTAATTAATTAATAACCGTCACAAACGTCCTATTAGTAGGTTTGGGGATGTTTGCGAGCCTCACAAAGATCGTGAGGATACTTTCTTCAGGCTGTATGCACTCCATACATTTCCTTCTTCACAAATTGGCTTCCGTTATGGCTACTTGCAAGAAAGTGCATATCCGCAGCGTGCGTTGTTTATTCACTTGCAAATACAATGTGAAGGTTTTTGCTACGCCACCGTGATCGCGCCCCAGGCAACGTTGTCCAGAGTACTCGAAGGTGGCTTTTATGCTCGGATTTTATATCGTAATCATTGTTATAATAACGAATCAATCCGGACAATCATGGCATGTTTACGGTGTTTAAGGCTTGACATACTCGCTAACGAGCGCAATAAATAGTATACGTGCATATATTGCAAGAATCGAAACCGATGAATATTTTTAGGGCGCTCTCCAACTCTTTTCAACTCTTCCATGCGTAACGAACAAACCCGGGATGGCAATCTATTAATTGGAAGAAATTACTCTTACTCATTTGTCCTGGACTGAGGACCCAGACCAGTAATCAGCTCGATTTTACTGTTATAGTTTTCTCCTCCTCCCGCTACTCTCCTCCTCCTCCTCGTGGGTGCAGTTTTTCTATAACGCAAATCTTAATACTGAGAAGACATGGCTGTGAGAAATGTACCGAAATATCCCTCCAGGTCTGAACAAACATAGTGTTACTGTATCTTTACCGTAGACATGACTCGTTTTCCTCAATAAACCTCCATCCTGGTTAGGAGCGTGGAATAAAGCCGGCACGAGCCTATATACACAGTAGGTTATTCGGAACTCTAACTACCGTTCTTGCAGCCCCATAATGCATGTCGGCATACTTTCATGCCATAACAACGTAAAGTGATCAATACAATACTTTCGAGAATTCGGCAAGGTTGCAAAAACTTTTACTTTACATACGATTACCAGTAATCGTAATTCCTCCTGCCAAAGCCGACATCCCCGAAGGCCTGGTATTTGTTTGGGTCTTGCAATTTCGCCCTTGTCGGTTATTAGCAGCTGGATGTTCCAAAATTTCTTAATACAGAAGCTGGCCCCTAGCTCCGACTCTTCGCGCTCCGCACCGGACCGGCTTCGCAAGGAATGGTGCGACGCCGGCAATGTTTCTGCCGTAGCGGTATCCAAAACTGCACTTTAACTCACGCCTTGTCCTAGTGTATGCGATTTTATGTCTATTATTGTGATAAGTTGCGCACATGCCAAATCTGGTGCGGACACGCATCAGACGTCAACCGACCGCAAAGAAACAGCAGGGAGACCGAGCCCGAATGAAGCAGACGACAAATGCGAGTATCCCTAAGCCGACGTCACAGAGGCGCGCGTCGCAGCACCGCCCGTGGTCGCGCCCACCGCCAATAGCCTGAGACAACTCATCCGACAGCGGCAATAATGGTGGTAAGACAAAGCAAATACATCTACGAATGCAGGTGAGAGCCACTCATCTCTTTCACGTACACAGAACATTACTTTTAAGCCTTTTCTCCTGCATTCTTCGGGTAACCCGTTTCCTTCCACTGGTCAAGTCCTTAGGAGCTCACGCAAACTCTCTTTGAAGCGTCTTTTATGCAATGGAAAGCTTGTATTGGAAAAGAAGCTAGAGCTGAGTTACTTCCACAACGTAGACTTGTTGGTGATTGCGGCTCGCTGTGGCGGCGTCCCTGCACAATAAATCGAAAGTGAATGGTGAGAACTCAACCACGGTCGTATACCTGATTCCTAGGCGTTTTTATTTAAATCATGCTTGTGACAAAATACGCTGTGCGTAAACACAACTAAATCGGATAAATTTTTTTTTGCTTTTCAAAAGATTACAAATCAAGAAACTCGTGTTCCTTTTGAATAAACCTGCTTCGCTAGCCGCAAAAGGGTGCGAACTTCTATGATATAGACTGTGTAGTTTAGCATAAGGCACGATAGGCCAGGTATGACAAATGGGTTGGCGGTGCTATTCCGAGCAGAAACCTGAAAATTAGCTCAACACCAACCGCAGGAAGATCGCTGCAATTCGTTCCTTGTCACCACTGATAACCAGAACCTTCGTAATAGTGAGCGTCACTCGTCATTAGTTTCCAATAGTAACTGTCGGCGCATTTTGCGTTTCGTGAAATCAGCTTTGATTTTCGGTGTGATGTCAGGCTTGGCCATAAGCATTCATTGTCGACTCTTCAGTTTGATTCCAACCGAATGCCCTACAAATGCATTGCCTTTGTCTCTCTTTCTGGGTAGCCTATGATTGGATTCATCCTATTCGATACATGTACACGGTTAAAACCATGACATTGATACCATCACAGCCATCAGATGAAGAAATAACGCTGTAAAATTGAACAGCACGGCCCGTGAGTATGTTAGTCACGGCCTGTTTGCCCATATAGATGTGACGCAACCAATAGGGATGAACGAAACTGCCTCTCCCATTGCGGTATTCTAGATTGCCTAACAAGTAATGATTCCTCGTGGCGTTCAGGAATGCGCCACGGCCGTGTGCAGTTCCATAGTAGCCACTCACTTGGCCGAACCGTCCTGCTTGGCAAAGTTGTCCTCCAGAGCCGTCTGGAAACTCTCTGGAAGAAGCAAAGCACCGCCCGCTGCCGCCGCGCAGAGTACGCCGGCCACCACATTTGGCACCCATGCCTGCGTCGCGTGGCCCTGTGGGACAGCGAGTAACACATGTTGCGTAAGGCCCACACATTGACGACCAAGCTCCTTAATGAGGGCTAGTCGTCTCACCCATCCCATGCATGTATTGGCTGCCGTACGGGCCACAACTACCGCAACGTAAAATTTCCTTCCCTCGTGAAACTGATAGCCAGCGCAGCTGTCAGAGCTAGTCGTCAACCGGTCACCGCAGCTTGACGAAGAATAAAATTGGCATCGCTTGGCGCGTTGTGAGGATCGACGAATGCTCAACATAGGCCTAACAACACACACACTCAAGTGGACTGGTCAATGGCAATGATGGCTGCCGTCACAAGTTCACGGCAGTTTTACCGATGCCCACTGAACTGCGAAGTCAACGTAACTACCCACACGTATAGCTCCCAATACACACAATACACGTAAGGATCCCGAGGACGCGGGTTCAATTCCAGGCCGCGGCGGCCGCTTTTCAGTTGGAGGCAAAACGCCAAAACGCCATTGTGTTCGAGATTTCAGCGCACGTTGAAGATGTCCAAGTGATCAAAATTAATCCTGAGGGCTCTGCTACGGCACCCCTCATCGCCTATGTAGCGTCGGTGCGTCAAATATCATTTTCAATCAATCAATCAACAATACATGTAAGGAGCCCCAAGTGCCTCTCTCAAACTTTATAGTTGTATTGTGTTGGTGAGAACGGTTCTATTGTAGATTTATTGTCGTTAAACTTTTATCACACATCTACAAAAGACGCGATCGTGGTTGTTCATAAAAAACGCAACACTTTTTGTCTGCCAGAATCACACAGGTGCGTGCGTGCATGTGCATGCGTCTGAGTGCCCATGCATGCGTCCTATTCCCGTTCCGTGTGTGTTGCTTTGACACCAGGCACGTGTCTGCAAGTGTGTGAATGCTCACCAGGTCGTCCAAGAAGGGCGCCAGCGCGGAGCCAACGTTTCCCAGGGTGATGCAGAAGCCCATGGCGACAGAGCGCACAACTGTCGGGTACGTCTCGCTCAGAAGCACGTCAACAACGGCGCCGTTCACCGAGGAGCCAACCTTGCCAGCCATCAGCAGGCCCAGACGCACCCAAGGGTACTCTGCGCATGCGTGTGTGCACACTGCCATCACTGCCATCGGGCGTCATTCCTTTGTTGCGCGGCATTTTGGCCTCTGCTGGAAGCGTTATTTAGGTACTACAGCTGCCAAGCTGAGAGCTGAATTCCGGCGCGTTATTTTTTGTTTGTCGTTCGGTCCCACAAATGGTTTTCGGCTGGACGACTTGTTTCTATACCGCCCGCTTTTCTGGGTTCCACATTCAATGCCCTCTTTTACGGTAAATAAAAGCTGGGAGCAAGAACTATGAGCAACACAGTCATTCATCTTCCTCAAAGGTGGCTGGGATGAACAGTGAGAAAGGGCGTATATATTAGCGAAACCTTTTTCTCTGTCTTCTCCAGTACGTAACGTAGACACCGGGAGCAGGACGACCGTACCTCGTTTACCGGGATCTTATTGACGTTAGTCCTAACGTTACGCTTTGAGTTGTAATGATGCTTGGCGAACAATGACAAAGAAGATGCTCGGTCCATCATTAGGCACAACATTAGGGTTAGCCATCCTTAAGCGTAACAAAGGCCAGAGCACATACACGCGGAGGTGTACTAGTACGCAATCACTTCAGATTTTTACCCTCGTGCGAGAGTGCTCGTGCTCGTACAGAGTAACCACAGAGTATGCCATGTGTTCCCGAGTTGTATAGGCCAACGCTTACACCTGAGGTCTTTTTTTTTCATTTCATGTGATTCCCAATACTCGCAGTGTTGCACACACTAAGGGCAGCACATACCCCAGTGGTGTATCGGTCAGTGGTGTCCTTGGGATTTTGAGTTACGGGTAAGTATCAAAACATCTATAAATTTGACCAAGCTTGCCCTTGGTACATATTCTTGCTGCTGGTGAAGCCATGAATCAATGCCACGGACTGCGTGGATGTCTGTGGTGTAAACCCTGCTGATGTAATGCTAATCCTCACAGTCTACATCATCCCTGAAAAATTCAAGGCCGACATCGACACAAGAAGGAAACACACCAATGAGCATCGTCGGCGTCTTCGCTGTTGACATTGTGAAACACCGCAAGAAGAACTGCTGTCTGATTGTTGTCTTCGACAACTTTTGCCTGAGATGCGACACGACCACCATCGTCCAACCACATGGCGAAGATCATGTTTACGTTTGGTCTTGCCACAAAGCTATTGTCATTACCACTACTCTAAAGAAATAAATCATACCACGTTATGGTGTGTTGGTTTTGCGACGGCTTCGCTAGACATCAATATTTGCAAGGTCGGAAGGCGCATGACTTCTCAATCGTTCAGGCTTCACCATAAATGAACGCAATCACAAGGAAACACACTTACATATGGTCACACGCTAGATAAATTCGCGCCTTTCTGCCTGCCGGAGTAGTAATCAGCTTCATAATGAGAAATCCTTTAAGTTCCCTTTGAGTTCCCTACAATCATTTGAGTTCCCTCACCGAGTGGCAGGAGACATAGGGCGACCATGACCACAGCCGACAAGACCATGGTGACGCAGATGATGTGCCGCCGGCGGCAGTAATTGATGATTAACGCGTTGATAAACCTCACTGGATACTCAGACAAGGCAGCGATGGTGAAGTTGAGGTATGGGTTGCCACCCACGCTCACCGTAGACACCGTCATGCGGTACCACATAAGGCTGCATACCACCCTGCGAAAAGAAATCAGTATACAAATAGGCTTTCAGTTTGCGATCTGTCACTCTGCATGCGATGAGAACTTCCGAGCATATATGGCCTTGTGACAGCGGGCGCGCTCCAGTGGACAGGTACTGGAGACGTGTAAAGCTTTTGCGTTAAGGTCTTGCCGTACAATGAGTAACAATGGCAGTAAACAGCGAACGCGGGCAGGAGGATGGCTTCTAAATTTGATAGCAGGTGTTTACAGCTGCTCTCTGAATGCCGCGAAATAATCGACAGCATCATTCCAAACAAGAACGCGCGTCTATAGAAAGGAGCGACTTGTGTTACCCATTATACATTATTATTTGTTTCAATTTATTTAAATTGTTTTTTTTAATTGCGAAGTTTGCCCTGTAGCGCAACAGTACACGAGTTCACAGGTACACGAACAAGTGAGCTTCGTTTATAAAGTCCAGAAGTTGTCGATGAAATGGCCCAACAACCCAGCGCTGCAGCTCTAGAGGGCGACCAGGGTGAAGGCCGGTTGCACGAAGGTGCCGTAGTCGGATCTCATGTAAGCGGATCTCAGCCAGGTCCAGCCAGGTGTTCTCTTTTATTCTACGCTCATTGCTAAACCGGTTGTGTAAATCTAACGTGGATACCATGCATTCCAATCTACAAGATATTATTAGTTTGCTGAGAAGTTGACTCAGGACTTATGAAGTTTCTTGGTTGTGTGGTATTACGGCCTCTTTTTATTTCTTGTTAATTTTTTTGCCTCGTTTACTTGTTGGCTGATGTGCTGACCAGCTTGTCTTAGCATTGTACCTGACGGGGCAAAAGGCTAGTCAAGCTGTTTAGTACAGTAGTACAGCTTTTTTCCTTGGCCCCAGCACTTTATACGAAAATATCTGTATATATATATATAGATGTATATAAGTGGAAATAAAGAATTCATTCATTCATTTATTCACTCATTCGTTCACTCATTCCTGAGCAGATGCTGCACATTCACATTCTGTACGGCATTGTCGCAGAATTGATAGGTGTAATCGTATAGGCTGTTAGGACTGCGCCAAGAAGCAGTCACGGATGACGTGAGGGCCATCCCAACGCGCAGTCTCCGCAGCGCAACCACCTCTCGGTGAGTCAGATCAACAGGGAGGTTTGAACGACAGGGAGTATGAGGGGTCTCGTGCTGCGCCGGAAAGTTTCCTTCTGTTGTGTCAGGTTTCCACAAAGATCTTCGGGAAAAGGTGGTAGTGGTCGCGCCAGGATATACGGGGGACAAGCCATGCCTGCCTCCCTACTGCCGGGTACAGCTGAACGGGGTACCCATTTTATACGGATCTGCAAAAGAGTACTTCGTGCTAAGTGGTGAATGACAACTGCGAAATATGTGGCTTGTGCCAAGCGGTGGATGCCATGGATGACTTGCGTAGAGTCAATTCCAAAGGTCTGTCGAGAGTGTGGCCCTGCCTGGACAATAAACAGTATTGCGGCCATCCAGTCGTGTATTGTTGCTAGTTACGCCAGATACGGTGGTGGCAACGGATTAGCCTCGTAAGAACAAGTTTGGTCCACCTCCGGTTCCTGCGGGCAGATGAGGGCGGTGTGCACCATGCCGTTGTTGACGCTGGCATCTACATATGCAATTGCCGTTTCCGTGTCTGGGCTATGCAGGCAAGAGATTTGGGCCATGACCTGGCGAAGTACCGGGTGATGGAGGCGACCGATTAGTTTGTTGTCTGTTAACTGTACTCGCTGCCACGGAGAAATGTTTGAACCTTTCACAGTGGTACTTTGTACAGCATACTCCATGTACCATGATATCGCAGTGGCTGCAGCAATCATCAAGACTTTACAGGCACGAACAGAGCAGATTTGGTGCGCCAGCTCATCAATTGTGTAGAGTTGGACCTCATCCCGCACAGTTGGTATCGGGGTCATTCGGGGTAGTCCAGTAATGGACCGCGTGGCGTTACGATTGATGGCTTCGAAGCGATCCCAGTCCCTAGTCGTGAGATGGTGGAACTGAGCCTGGTACACGAGCCGGGGTGGCAATATGACCGCACAAGGAGACGAGCAACGCTCGTGCGCGACCCGCCAGGCTTTGTAACTGTTCGACGTATCAGGTGTATTGTCCGTGCGGCACAATCCTTTGCACTCTTCCCCCATGAAGCCGCGGACCCAGACGAGGCAACTTCAAGACCCAGCACACGAATATCTGGGACTTTCTGTAGAGGTTGTTGATGGATAGACAACCGGACAGGCTGGTTCTCAAGTGGGCGTCACCCATACTTGTTAACAACTGACATGTATGACGTTTTTTCTTCCGATAGTTCTAGCCCTAGTGGGGGCACCAGAAATCACTCCTGTTTAACGCCTTTTGTAGCGCGTTTCCTTGGAGAGAGCGAGAGAAATAAAGAAAAACGTTTTATTCTTGGCCGAGCTTAGAAGGGACGACAGAGATACCAGATGGGAATGTCGTCCGCATACATGATGCAATATGCGTGAGGTATCTCTGCCAACCGCCAAGCTATTGGAAGCAAGCCGATATTGAACAGTACCAACAGCAACACACAGCCCTGTGGAACATCACGATGTGATGTAAAATGTCCAGTAGCTTTCCAGACCAAACGAAAGGAGAAGGTGCGGTCCCGAAGAAAGGTATTCACAAATGTGCAGACGCGGCTGGGGAGTTTAATCCACTCGAGGATCCTAACAATGGCTTCGCGGTTGACATTGTTGTAGGCCTTATTAATATCCATTTCAAGGACAGTTCGAATCCGGTGAGAACATCCTCCGATCAGAATCACACCATGTAGGTGCTGCAGTCGTCTTCCCCAACCAGGTGTGGTCAGAATCATATTTGGGCAGGATGATACCAGTAATATCGCTCAAGCCACCAAGTAAGCCGTGTAGCTACCATGCGCTCCATCACCTTACAAATCGTTGGTGTGATATCTGTTGGCCGAAGGTGAAAAATGTGGCCTCGGTGTTTTAATGGGCTTCGGGATAGCACTGATTTCCGCGTGACGCCTTGAGCCAGGAATCACTGCTGAAGTCCGTGCCGTGTTTATGGCTTCAAGTATAGCGTCAAGTGTGCTGCCTTCTCTGTTCTTAAATAGCTTATAAGGGAGGCCATCAGATCTCCGTGCATAGCGCGGCTTGGTATGGTCGATAGCTTCCCAGAGTTCCGCCACTGTGGAGAGGGTCTCAATCCCTTCAATGTCGCTGCATGAGGGCAATGAACCGATGGATGCCGGTAGGCACTTTGGAATCGTAAAGACAGCTGGTGGAGTGTCAAAGGCGGGAAAGAAGGTAGTTGCAGGGAGAGAGGCATAAGCAAATGGTGTCTGGCCAGACGCTAGTAGCGCACTAGCATCTAGATCTGGAAGACGTTGACCACATTCCATTGTTTGGAGTGTTTGCCAAACCGCAGCATTAGACGACGAAGGGCCAAGTGAGGCGCACCAGTCTAGCCAGCGGCCTCGTGGCAGTCGTCGTTCACGTCGGCGAGCTGCTACTGTGAAGCGGTGACGGTTCAAACGAGCGTCGACTTATTCGCGATTCTACATTGAAGCTAGTTCAGCTTCATGGTGGCCAGCCCAAAAACTACAAAGTGTAGGTCAGGGGCGGGCCGCGATTCCTCGACCTACGTCGTGCGAGTCGCTGCTTCCAAAGCCACGCAGAGACTTGGGCACGAGTCACGGAAGGTGCTAGAGGCAATCGTGACTGATGTCGATCGATAGAGGCCTCAGTATACACCCCGACACGGTCTTCGAAGACGATTCGCCCGGCCGGGACGAAAGTTGAGATAAATCGGATGGTGGTCGCTATCCCAGCAGTCCGGCTCACGCATCCAGGACACTCAAACGCTTCCTAACCACCAAGGTAAGTCAGGCGCGCGTTGAGGAACACTTGGATGTTCGCGGTGGCGTGTAGTCGCTGACACGTTATTTAGAGGGACAAAGTGTGTGTCTGTAAGCGTGTCGTACCCACAAATACCACGTGCACTGGAGGTGACGTATCCCGATGTAGTGTAGGAAGCGTTGACAACCCCCACCACCAAAATTGGACAGCCGGGGTGCTGTGGACATAGATTGGAAAACCAGCCGAGGCATAGTTTGGCTGTGCAGCCGCTGTAGGGGCGAGCAAAGAATGATATTGTGATGAAGTCCGCACACGGGAAGCGAATGGTCACAATGCCGACTTTCTGCCATAGAGCCATCACGCCAAGTCTATGCGGGTTTGAGCAAAATTGGCAGAGCATATACGGCTACCTTTTCTGGAGGGACATCAGGCATAGTGGTTCGACGATACAGAATGAATGGAGATGAATAAGCCACAAATGCGGTAAGGGAAGGCAGTCCATTTGTTTCACGGAGTAATAGTGACCATACATGTATCTTCTAGCACAAAATGCGTTGTCGAAGCTCTCCAACATTGCCGGATATACCCCGGCAGTTCCATTGCAGAACGCCTTGCAACGAGCCCACAGACACAGGCACCATCACAGGTGGACATTACCCAACAATGCCGAGGTGAGAGTCTGGAGCTGTTTTGCGAAGAAACGCAAGAGTTCCTCTGGGTACCTGGTTGTCGACGTGGAACCTTACATAACTGGAGGCACAGGCCGGGTCGCGGATCGGGTGTCAGTGGAGTGGTTGTTGACACGGTGGCCCTGAAGGATTGCACGGCGTTGCTTAAACGCTGAATTTCTTTTTGTAACGTAGCCAGCGTGTCCTCAATTTCGCAGTCTTCTCCATATCATAAGCAGGTCATTGTTCTTGTACGGGTGCTGAAGAGCGGCGGTCAGCACGGGGAGGTTTAATCGCCACACTAGACGCTATCGTCTCGGACGCTGGCGATTGAGCTTCGGACACGTCTTCATCTTAGGACGCCAAAATAGCGTATCAATTAGAGGCTGGCACCTCATCAGACAGTGTCGATTCACGGTGAATTCCACTTCGCTTTAAACGGTGCTCGCGAACTTTCTTGTTTGCCTGCAACTTCGTAGGGAACTCCTAGCAAGTAATTTCATGGTCATCTGACTTATACACCTCGAGCTTCGTGATCACTGCGCCGCCCGTCGCCGCTTCTCCGCTGCGCTTACGGGATGGCCGCTGTGCATCTGGTAGCGGCTGATGCAGTATTTTGGTTCTCTTTCGCTTCCTTTTGCCTTTCGGTGCCCTAAACAACTTGTTATGGTAACGTCTGTAAGCAAATAATGCGTTTAGGACACTTCAAAAAACAGATGCGTCCTGACAATGCGCTCGAACGCCAACAAAAGCTATCCGGGTACGCGGTAGTGGGCGCTTCTTCGCCGCTCTTACGGGCGACGGCGACGGCAGTGGCATATCACCGCTGTCACCTCCGAATACGTCAGGTGGAAGTGAATTCTTTTGTCGCCTCGTTTAGACCTGGTACTGGCACCGTGAGAGGTTGGTTTCGTTTTGCAGCGCGGAAAATGAATGCGTCTTTGTTTCGAATATATACGTCGTAGAAAACTATGATTCGAGGATGTGATTACCTAATACCTTCCAAAAACTTGTGCCTTTTATGGAAATAGGGGCCCCGTGAAAATGTTAAGTATATTACAAGGTTCTGTGTCGTGAAATAGGAGCCCATTAACGCCTTATAGCAAGAAGCAAGGTGGGTTAATGAAACCACAGAAAATAAATGGTCTGAAACTCTAGGTGAAGCAAAAGAGCTCGTACGGGAATAAAAAAAACTTAGTGTAGCTTCGGAAATGCTAAAGAAGTTCGTATAAAGTTACGCCAGGTATAACTTACCAGACAACTAGATGAGAAATGCACTGCTGTTTCGCAAGACATGGAGGGGGGTAGGGGGGTACAGGAAGGGGACTCTTAATGATCGCTGCGTTCAAATGCAGAGTGAAATCAAGGAATGGACATTTTAGTCATCACACATACGCAAGCTGTGCGTTAACTTTTATTTAGTTTTTCTACTTTGACGAACAGCTGATCACTTGGCGCACGGATTTTTCGAAGTATACAGTAAGTATATACGTAGTCACAAGCGATAAAAGGTGTCGTTGGAAGAGTGTGGTATCTGATAAGGCCCTCTGATTTCACGTTTTTGTCAGATTTCGCAGGCTACCTATGTCATATGATACATATTTCATGTCATATATGACGATGTTTCGAAAAAGTGAGTGAGTGAAAAACGTGTTTAGACGAGAGGCCATGGGGCCCTGGGGGGGTAAGGATGAGGGGAAAAGGGGAAGGTAACAACTCTCACAATGAACACAGTTGCAGTCTTGGCGTCCTAATCACAAAATGAACACATAAAAGTCAGTCAGTGGCACTAAAATGCACAGCTCACACTTAAATGTACAATTCACAATGTAGACAACGCGGTTCACACTGAAAACAGTGCACGCTGCAGTCAGTTCACATTGTAGGTAGAGCGGGGAAGTCTACCAGGCCGTTACACTAATTTGTACAGTCCGTTTTCAAGGGCGTACTCGGTGATTGCTTCTAGTGTGGTGGGATCGTCGCGGACCCGACTAACATGTTCCTGTTCAGTCACAGGGGCGGGACCTAGAGTTAAAAGCTGGTGGCGATTACGGTCGAATGATGGACAAAGCCAAATTAAGTGATAAAGATTTGGTGTGCCTTCACGACTACAGTGGGGGCATCGGCGCAATTCGGATCCTGCTGGAGCTGTCCATTTATAAATAATGTGGGGGGTGTACGCTGCATTCGCATACACTTCATTGGCGAATACTTCCCCGGGACGCGAGAAGCGCTTGAGAGGGGCAAGGATGCCAACAGGAGTTTCTGCCTGTAAGCGCTTGCAGCTTTCCTTTTTGAGGTGACGAAGCTGGAGTTGCCAGTCTGCCTGGAGAGGGGGGACGGGCGTGGCGGGCACCGTGGGAGGTGATTGTACCCTCTCCCTGGCAGCGTCGTGTGCCATACGGTTGCCTTCTGCGCCTGTAGTGTGTCCTGGAGTCCAAACAATTCGAACTTTGAAGCCTTCAATTTGTAGGTCTCTTATCAATGTGAGAATGTTTGTTGCCGTATTGTTCGGTGAAAACGGACGATTTAACTCTCGGACAGCAACATAGGAATCCGTGATGATGCGAAATTTCTTCGTGGATAGATGGCCGGAATGGTTATAAATTTGCTGCGTCGCTCCCAGAATTCCTAGAAGTTCTACCTCTTCTACGAGGCCGAATGTGTTAGAAATGTGCCTGGATCCATTCAATTTCGGCAGGTCCGCAGATGTCCAGGCAATGGCCGCCGTCGTTCCATTCAGAGCCGCGTCGGTGTAGATGTCAGCTTCGTCGCATTCCTTGTCATTTGCGAGAGTGCGAACGTATTGTTCGCGTACTTTTCTTTTATCCCGGCGGATCGGGCGTCGACGCAGAATTCCGATGGATGGGCGTTCCCACGGAGGGAATGCTGTCGGCAAATCGGTGCTCTCAGACTGACTATTTAAGTGGTCCCATTTTTGGAGTCTTTTTCCTTGTGGCGAATGGTCCAGATGATATTTGAAGCGTAGTTTTGTCTCTTCGATGAGGTTACCGAGAGGCGGAAGGGGAACTGCATCGTGTAGAGTGTTTACCCTTGTGAAGGCGGGGAGGCCACTGATCGCACGGAGAAGGTGCCGATTCATTTGGTGGAGGGCGTTTACATGTGAATGACGTAATTCGTAAACCGGGAAGCCGTACGTGAAGGGCCCATGCGCCACAGCACGGGCGAGCATGGTGCAAGCTGTTTGGTGCGCCCCACCATACTTGTTCGATATCCGGGTAACTAGGTGTAAGGTGGAACGCCAGGTTTTCCTAAGTGAGGCTATCCACTGTTTTGGGCTATTACAGCTGCTGACGGGAACACCCAGCAGTCGAATGGTACCATTGTGGGATTCGAGCAGCGTATCTCCCACTTGAAGGGAGATAATTTGTTCCTTATTTGTGCCACGTTTACCATCCACGCTGAGCAGTTCTGTCTTGGTTGGGAATAGCTTTAGCCGGAACTTGGACAGCGTATGTTCCAAACTTAGGACTGCTGCCTGCAACTCTGTTTGCATAGTTTCTTTGGAGTTGTAATCCTGGGCTTCTGTCCATGCCACAATATCGTCCGCATAAAGCGCGAATCGGGTGGCAGTGTCCTGCTCGAGAGTTCGGGCCACACGGTTCATTGCGAGATTAAAAAGGAGAGGAGCCAAAATGGACCCCTGTGGGACTCCTCTATCGAGGTAGAACGTTGTGGGCTGATGTCCTTGAGGGTTAAGACGGATCGGCCTATGCTGTAGAAAGCTGCGTACCCAGGCCTGGGCCTTTTGGCTGGGGAAGGCGAGGGAAAGCTCTTGAAGGATACCTGACTGGCTGACGTTGTCAAATGCCTTGTGCATGTCTAAGGTGAGGACGTAGTCCGGCAAAGCCTTGCGCGAGGTTCGATTAATAACTCTCCGGAGCAGCCATAGGTAATCGTGGGTAGCAAGATGGGGGCGGAAACCAGTGAGAGCGGGGTGAAACCAATTTGTACTTTCCAAGTGGTGGACGAATCGATTGTTCATCATACGCTCGATAAGTTTGCATATTACGGGGGTTAGAGCTATGGGCCGAAGATTCTGGGGATTCCGAGGATCTTTACCGGGCTTGGGTATCGGATGAATGATCGTTACCCTCAGGGCGTCAGGTATCTCGCCTGAGTCCCAAGAGTGGTTGGCCAAATGTAGCAGCGCATCGAGGCCGTGCGGCGGAAGGTTTCGGAGGTCCTGCAATTTTACTTGGTCATGGCCAGGAGTAGATTTGGGGTTGCCTTGAGAGATGGCTACTTGCAGTTCCCCTAAAGAGAAGGGAGAATCGAGCTCCGGCACCGGTTGGTCAATGCTTATAATTGGTAAAGGTGGGAGGGTTGAAGGGTCTGTAACGGCGTGTGGAAATAACGTGTGAATGATGGTATCTTCCACTTGCGAGTAGTCCATTTGAAGGCACATCTCATCCAAGATCGGGACGCGCACCTTCGCACGGCCGTTCATGGTACGGAAAACTCCCCAAAGACGAGACAGGCCCGATTCATGCCCGAGATCTTGACAAAAATCGTGCCATTTCTCTCTCTGTAACGTGACCTGATATTCGCGAATAATGCGGTAGTGACGTTTTAGCTGCATTAGGCGATTATGGCGTTTTCCTTGCGTACGGTATCGATTGGTTAGCCGTTCTGACTTGCGGAGAAGTCCGAACATGTGTGAATCAGGGCAATCCACATCTGCCGTACTGGTTACTTCTTCGCTTGAGAGCAAACGTGCTTGCGTTAATGACGAGATGAATTCCTCAAGGGTAGGTGTTGGACCTCTGGGTCCTCCAGCTGCGGCGCGATTCTCAGAAAGCGGAGCGACACGTCGTGATTCGATGAGGCTTTAATGGAAACAGAAGAAGAAGAGCGCGAGCCGGCGCAGCCACGCGAGCATGCCACAGCTCGTGAAAGGCAGCATGAATGATGATGATCAGTGTCGTCTGCAAGCAGCGAGGAAGTCCCAACAGTCTCCCCCGCCGACAGATGACGCTAGGTCCATGGCTTCCGAAGGGTGGAGTACGGCATGCTGGACTGAAGTGCTGCTGGGCAAGCGTAGAGAGCAAGTCCTGATACTTCGTCCCGTCAATCGATCGACTCTTCTAATCGCTGCGTCAAGGTCCACAGTTTTCTATGACGTTTTTCGCCGAGTAGAATGACTCTGTCCTTCCATAAGTGTCTTTTTCTTGGCTGGATTTGAGATTCCCGTGCATCAGTCGTCCGCCGTCAAGAGAGCGCTTCCTCCGCCATCGGTGTTTCCACTGCCTAACCTGTCGCTTCTTGCAATTTGTCCACAGTGTTTTGGAAGCCAGAGTCGATTCATGAAGGTAGGAGCAGGAAAGTTTTCTAAACCTAAACAAGGGAAACTTGCTGCAAACGGAAAACTTCTCTTGCAGGTGTCGGACCTTCGGGGAGGGCGTGCTTTTGCTGCCTTTTCTCTGTGCTTTCCTCCGCGGACGTCTTGGCGCTTCTGTTTTTGTTCTGTTTTGTTCTTCTGTTTTGTTCCGTGTCTGCAGCGCCACAATTTTCGCTTGATGCCTCACTTTTGGCTCGGAATGGCGTCTTCTGGCTCGTGCCTTGTTTAGGCGCTCGTGTTCTTTTGACTCGGTCTGCTTTACAGACGTTGGCTGAAGAAGGTGTCCTGTATCCTTTGAGGCCTGTTCCCGGTAGTACTGGATTATCTGGGGCGTGAAGGGAAAGATGTCCGACTCTTTGTTGCAATGAAATCCTACCGCTTTTGAGGTTCCAGAAGGCGACCAAATTGATTTTTCCGGTGAAGTCAGTACTTCTTCTGAGGCGTTAGATACAACAGGGTCGTTGCTGGCCAATATACATGTAGTCATTGAAGCTTCTCGGAAGATCATCTCATTATTGAGCATCTCGATGGCTTCTTCAGTAGTGGACTCCGCTTCAACGAGGGGATAGTTCACAGTGGAGTCTTGTGGTAGTGGGGCTGTCGTTGTGTGCCACTTTTCCACGGATTCAAGCTGGTGGTTCAAAGTAGCCGTTAAAATGACAGGACTCGAACTATCTCCAAAGGGTACCCGAGGTAATTTCCATGCGTCCAAGTCCTGTAGTGGATGGTCTCTTTGTGAGGATGTGCACTTGCCCTGTGTTTGTGAATGAACGGTCGCCGGGCGTAGCGTCGAAGACCGGCATTCCTGAATCTTGAAACGCAGACTAGCCGTCAAGGTGACAACCTTGTCGCGGTACTTTCCGGCGTCTAACGTCTCACTTTCTAGCAAGTCGTCTGGTGTCTCCTCAAAAATCGCGTCATCCACTTTCTCAATCTGTGCATAAAATGCGCTGATTCGGTCGAGCAGTACACTTACTGCAGATGGTGTCACCTCTAGATTTCCTCTTAAGTGGCCTTCCGCTTCCGCTAGAAGGCCATCCAGTTGCGCCCGTAGTCTGAGGCGTCGTCGAAGTTGCCGCTCCATTTTGTCGCACGCAGCTGGGAACGCTCGCCAAGATCGCAGGCGCCGCGTCGTTTCCTCTGCTTTCGCGGTTCCGTGCGTCGATGTGCTTGGCGTCGGCTAGAAGTCCCGGGTTCTCGGCACCATGTGTTGGACCTCTGGGTTCTCCAGCTGCGGCGCGATTCTCAGAAAGCGGAGCGACACGTCGTGATTCGATGAGGCTTTAATGGAAACAGAAGAAGAAGAGCGCGAGCCGGCGCAGCCACGCGAGCATGCGACAGCTCGTGAAAAGCAGCATGAATGATGATGATCAGTGTCGTCTGCAAGCAGCGAGGAAGTCCCAACAGTAGGTTGAGAGGAGATGTTGAATTGGGAGCGATACGAGTACCAGTTTATCTCACGGTAAGTACGTCTATTGCGGAATTTCTTGCTATTGATTTGAAGCATGATGGGATAATGGTCACTACCCCAGGTGCTGTCTAACGTGCGCCAGGTCTTCACCGCCCCAGGGGTAGTTAGGGTGAGGTCCGGTGTTGTATCGCTTTGAGCGTAGTAAAGGCCAATGCGGGTTGCGACGCCATATTCGTTTCTTAGTTGAAGGGGGCTGTACTCCAGTGTTTGTTCCAGAAGCCGGCCTCGACGGTTTGTGGACGAGTAGCCCCAAAGGGTATTGCGAGCGTTGAAGTCTCCCCCGATAATAATGGGACAGGTGAATCGTAGCGAAAAAAGATAGGGTATCCAGTCATAAAGTGATGGGGGGACGGCACCGGATCTTGGCTTGTAGTATACAGACACAAGCATCACCGATTTGCCTCCTGGCGGCGTAACGAGGACCATAATCACTTCTCTGTCATCATTGCATGCTTGGTCCCAACGATGCTGGACAGCGTGGCAGGATTTGTGGACTAGTACCACTGCTAACCCTGGAGTCGGGCCGTGGGAGGAGCGGGTTTGGCTTGAAATGGAGGGATCTGAAAAGGTGGTGTAATCTAACATTTTGCAAGGACCACGTGTTTCCTGAAGCAGTAACGCCATTGGACGGAGCGTTTTCACTTGGGACTTGAGGAGCGGACCGGTTTGTGAAAAACTACGGCAATTCCACTGTAGTATGCTTCTGTTCGGCGGTAGAGCTGGGGGCAACACTGGACGGCTAATTTTTTTCTTTCGTTTCGTTTCATTGGAAGGGATCGTTGAGGTCTGGAGAGTTTCAAGTGCTTCCCCCACTTTTCCCATGAACTGACGAAGCTCATCCCTGATAGAAGTGACCTGATCTTGAAGGGAAACTAACGTTTAGTGGCGGACGCAGAAATATAAGCGGTAGCAGATGAATGTTTGCGAGTGCTCACATCTCGACAAGACGACCAAGCAGTAAATTCTTTGTCATGTGCTGATTCCCGCATATAATTTTGTATTATCCTCGTACTTATTTCGCATAATGTGCTTGAAATTTATGTAACATTGGCTTGTTCAGGGTAGGGATCAATATTTGAAATATGAAGCGTACAAACCTATACTCAGTGTTTTCTTTGATTGTATGTCCCCCCCCCCCCTCTGTAATGCCAACATTGGCGCTGTGGGTATCGTGATAAATAAATAAGTAAATAAATAACTGGCGAGCCATGCTCCGATAGATTATGTAAGCACAGGAAACCGATTTACATCGTAAAGTATAGCCGTAGCAGGAGTATATGAACAAATGCTGCTTATGAAGGTACTGTTAGTAGATTTTAGAGCCGTGGAATTACAATCAGCTCCAAGGCTCCATGCATATGCCGGTTTCGCGAGGCCGGCCTGTGACACACACCTGGCGGTTATGCTGACCGAATGTACCACACTAACATCGCGTCAGAAGCATTTACACTCTCGTAAATACACAACATTTGCGAAAAAAAGTGACTGCTCCACATAAGTATGTACAGTCGAACACGGATATATCGAACTCCAAGGGGATCGCGAAATAGTTCGATATATGAAAAATTCGATATAAAAAATATGGGCTCTGAGACCTCACCTATGGCGGACGATCACTTACCGATCGTCGCATGCAAGAATGACAACTAATTCCGCACTCACGACGCAACAGGACGCTTTATTTCCGTGAAAAAAAAAATCGCTGATCTTGGCCTGCTTCTTCGTCCTGGAAATGATATTAAAGACGCTGGTCTCGATCTTCTCGAGGCTGCACAACTAGAAAATTCCAGCAGTACGCCGCGCCTTCGCACACCATGCACAATACGCACGCAAAAGAAGAACAGCGCGCACGTACCACAATAACTTTGAAGGTAAGAATTCCAAGGCTCCCTGAACGGACTCCAACAAAGCGCTCGCGATGGTCATCTCCGAGAGAAACAGTGATCTCCGAAAGGTGCGGGACAACTCGCCAAACAGCAGCAACAGCAGTAAAATGCAAAAGAAGGAGGAGGCCGCCAGCACCTTCGTTCCCTCTTCCCTTTCCCGAGACGACATCGGGGGAAGACAGACCCAGAGAGGGAGAAAAAAACTCTTTTTCGGCAAGCCGGGGAACGTACGCAGCCGCAAAAAAAGGACGTGTGCACTCGGGGTATCCCTACATCGCACTGTCACATTTTCCGAGCGTTCGGGCTTGTATGCCTAGAGACATTTAGCATACCGGGCTCCGTCCGCTAACGCCACGGCGGCCGGTAGCGGGTCCCGACTGGGAAAGCGCAAATTCGTTCCGGTAGGGGGATTAGTTCCGCTAGCCAGTCTTCGCCATGCCCGCGCATTCCTCCACATCCTCCTCAACCTCAATCGGGGGTGCAGCGACCGCCGAAGAGGACCTTCCAGCTCGCGCGGCGTTCGATATAGGCAATGTCGGGAAAAATACGGTTCGATATAAACGTACGAATTCCTATACTTTTACACAGAATTTTCAAGGGGATAATTTATGAGTTCGATATAGACAATAATTCGATATACCCGTGTTCGATATATCCGTGTTCGACTGTATTTCCAACGCATACAAAAGGAAAATATCAGTCGCTAATGCGCCGCAAAAGCAACGGTGATAGCGGCGACCGGGCCGGAAACTCCCGCAACTGCTTTAGAAACGGGCCACTAGGGGGATTTCAGTGGCGCGCTTACAGGCAGCGCTCGAGGCGTATACAAGCCGCGTCGGAAAGTCTGCGTAGCCAGGGCTTATATGGTCTTCCTTCGGCGGTAAGGGCAGGAGTACTTCACGTGTCTTTGTCTCTAAAAAGCGTAGCAGTACACAAAAGGGCGCAAGATGCAACCATAGCAGAGGATACGGTCCGAACGAGCAGGCGGGCCCCGCAAGGTCCCGAGACAGGTGCGGCCTCTACCCATGTATCGGACGGCGACTACTTCGTGAGTACGGCATCAGAGCTCCTTGAGAAGCTGTACAGCTTCCTCACCGGAGTCTAAGCCAGGCACCACATAACGTCCTAGGTCCATTCCAGCTGCCAAGTATGCTTGAGCCTGTATATAGTCGGACTACGATACCTATATGCGGTTTAATGCCTGGAGCATGGTGGCTTGATCCGAAGAGGGCCCCCATTCCAAGTTGGTATTGATGGGTTCGGGCTCGGCAAAATCAAGAAAGCCTGCGACGCTGAGATACGTACCACTGCCGCTTGAATTAACCGATTAGGTACTGTGGACATGTCGAAGTTGGTTCGGGGTTTGATGACAACCTTAATACCATCAGGCCTCAGGTGACATCGAGCTGTTATTCACATAGGCGACAGGCGTGATCGTTTTCACTCGTCCTGCGTTGCATCTTGTTCTGGGCTTGTAGACTCGGACGGCCTATTAACCGCGCTTGACGGCGGTATCGGAGAACTGACTTGTGATTGTACATTTTCACGTCGTTACCATGGCAGCGCTCGCGACGCGGCGGTAAAGGGACGCTCGACGTATCGATGTAGCTGCATTGAATGTTCCGCTGGCACCACGTGCGGAGCATCAGCGCAGCGGCAACGCGCTGCCGCCGCCATTCTTGCCGGCGTGCTCGACCTACTTGCTGGACCGAACACGAGTGGCAAGGCGATGAGGCAGCAGGATGCAGGGGACCACGACCCTTATGAGTCGGCGCCAGGGGTGGTTCGTGACCGATCGCAACAATGTATAACAGGCAGGACACCTGCTATAGTAACATACGGCGTTAAAGACAGATTATTCAAAACGTTTCCGTTCACAGCGAACGGCACTAACAAAATGTCCTATAATACAAGTAGAATATTGAAATGTGTTATGTGGTGCTTCTTTTCTGTACGGACACTTGAACTTACATCTGCAAGCTGAGCAGCGCGGTTATTGTCGCCCAGGCGTTTGTTGAGAACAGGTCAGCAATCGTCGCTCTGTTGACATCACGTGACTGAAAAGAGGAGAAAGGAATGTTATGACAGCCGGTATATCGCTTGCGCGCGCACCTTGTATGAAACCCCACAAAATCGCGCAGTAACACACCGACTCCTTCTATAGCATTGAGGTACTGAGCACAGTTAGGCAACCGAAAGAACTTCGTGCACATAAATTAACGACGTCGTGGTATGTATTTTACTATAAGTGAACATGCATTGTAGCCTCACAATGCTCTTCATAATCATTTAAAAGGGCCATGAAAACAAAATAGAAGTTTGGTTTACTCAAGAAACTGCATTGACCCGATAAATGCTGCCAATATTTTCGCGAAATTTGAACAATTAATCAGATACTAAGCGAAACCGTAAAGCAGTGGCGCCCAACCCGAAACTTTCTAGCCCGGTTCCTATGTATACAAACACAAAATTATTTACGCGATTAGCAGTCGCTGACTAAAGCCCCGTCCAAGAAACATGAATGTGCAAGTGCAGTCGTGCCGCAGGTACCGTTTGATCGTACAACTTAAATGCTGGCACGCAGTTCACACCGAGATAACTCTGTCCAAATTTTTCCCTATAATTCGCACCGCGGACATCGTGTACCGCGAAATTTGCAGTTTTCAGTTCTTTTTATCCTTTTTTCTTCAAACACGTCGTTCGCTGCTGGGATAGAGCTCTGAGACTCACCAAAAGGAACTGCTTTCAAATAAAACAAGTTGTATTTTGTATGCATGGCTTCTTTAAGAAAGTCGCTTACCCATACTGAGTCCGGCTTTGTCTCTCCGAATGTAGGTTTGTAATGCGGTTTAGTAATATAAATAAATAAATAATTTTAAAATACAATGTTCTATCCCTGTCACCAAGTGGTTAGTTAAAATACAGATGACTAGACAATACGCTACGGCTTTGAAATACACTTAAGGAGGATTTCTCGCTATTAATTGCTTTGCCACCTGTGTATTAGGCAGAGTACAATAAACTGTTCCGGCATGAGTATAAAGCTGATCAAGATACTCCATGCCCTACTTCCTGACATCATGTTCAATTAAGGTTATTATAGATTAGCGTCTCCCTATTCAAATTCGTTCGGGCTTTGAGAAGACCTTCATAACCCGTCCAACTACTGTGACAAATAGATGATGAATCTATACGCAATTCCTCCTCGACAAATACCTCCCCGTTCAAAATAACAAGCCACTACCCCTGTACTCGGGACAACCATACCTCAAACTGGATGAAGCCATCTACATTTATGAAGTAAAAGCGGCACTGCCAACCATCAGACGCAACACAGCCCCAGGGGTGGACGGCATAACCAACAAGCTTCTAGCGAACTTGGATGATGACTTCATTATTGAGCTTACCGCCCATCTCAACACGGTATGGAGTTCCGGAAGAATGAAATACGGCAGAGTTGTGTCTTATTCCGAAGCCTGGAAGACCACCGAGCACAAACAACCTGCGTCTTATATCACAGACATCGTGTTTCGGAGAGCTTCTAGAGCACGTTATTCACAAAAGGCTACAGTCAGTCTTAAACAGTACCTAGTTAATAGCAACGCGTTACCGGTAACTAGTTACCTATTTCTGTAACTTTAACTGTAACTAGTTAATTTTAAGTCAGAAGAAATTGTAACTGTAACACTGTTACTTTTTACAGAGTAACTGTAACCAAAAATTGGTTTTAGTTACTTCTATTTTTCATAGAAAACTATTCAATAGCAACACTCGTTAAAGGCTGACATACAGTTCGCGCTTTCTACTTTCTCGGCCTTCTTACTCTCCATCTCTGACCTTTCCACCACACGGCTCCGTACAGTTTAGGAAAGGAGGTCGCAAAAAGAAGATTATCTTTTTTGCAGAAGACCGAGGTCGGAGAGGTCGGCCTTAGAGGGGATGTATAAAACTATTCCTTCGTCTTAAGCGAGCAGATACAAAAAAGGAGAAACAAGAGGGAAGCTCTCGCATGCCAGCATTTAAAAACAACTCACTGTAAGCTCCAATAAGTTGTGCAAATAAATTCCCGGACTTCAAGGGTGCATCCACAAAAACATTCATGCAACAATATGAGGCGTATAGAATGGTTGTTGGCATTGGGCTTGTGTGCACCCCCTTTTAGGTTCCCTACGTCTACCGTTTTACCACGTTCAATTTTGATTTCCCGCACGCCTTCATACGTTAATACTAAACAAACTCTATTATTTGGTTTGTGATTAGCTTTATACAGTCACATAAAAGTAACGACGTCACTTTTTCACCGGAACTGTAAATGTAACTAAGTTACTTTTAAAAATTCTGTAACTGTAACTGTAACAGTGTTACTTTTTTGGATTTGGTAACTGTAACTGCAACATTGTTACTTCCTACCGGTAACGTGCTACCATAAGAAGTGACTGGCTACAGTGATCCCTCGAACAAAAAAATGAAGGAAGCTCACAGTAACGCGTAAGGCTTGGAGGAAGCGAAGCTGTCGGCAACATTCACGAACATAACGATAGTTTAAGTCTACGATTGCAGCCGATTTCTTCTTCTTCGCTGCCGCAACGACTTTTACTCCATCATTGTTGTTATAAGTGTGAGCTTCCAACTTTTTTTGGAAGTCATAGCATCGGACATAACATTGGAGGGGCATACACTATGACATGTCTTTCACGTTCCGGGCAAGTGTTGCCACGATTACGGTGTACGGTGAACGCTGGAGTCTTTCTTTGCGCCGAACAAGTGTTGCCACGATTACGGCGAACGCCGGACGTTTTTTTTTTTTTTTTTTTTGGGGGGGGGGCAATTTTCACCAATCTCCCTAAGTGGATATGCTTGGCTTGACAAACGTGCGCCAGGGGATGCTGGGCGGTCGCCGCGAGGCACGCGCTCACGTGTGCTCGGCATTTTCTGGGTAGTTTTAACTGCAGATACCAAACTCCTACGATCTGCTAAACAGCTTTACTGTTATTAATATTTCCCGCAGAGCATATGGGGATTTCGCAATCGCCTCTCAACGTAGGACATCCTTACTTATCTGAAGGAAGAGGTTATGCTGAAAGCCCCGGGGGATTACCCGAAAGCCATCTTGGACCTGGATTTAAAAGCGGCGTTTGACAATGTCAGTCACACGGCCATACTTAGACAACTAAATGGCCTTAACTGCGGGGAACGCACATAAACATACATTCGAAACCTCCTCGATGGCGGAAAAGCCATTCTGAAGGTGGGAGTCAAATGCAGTTTCTATCGGCAATAAGAGCACACCTGTACCCCTTGCTGGCTAATATAGCTCTCATAAACCTCCCTCCCCTCCTGGATGACTTGCCAGGCATAAGCCATGGATTGAATGAGGATGGCATTACCATACCTGCCACTCATCGGTCATTAGGGGACATAGAGAGCAACCTACAACAGGCGGCCGACATTGTCAGTCAATACGCACGGCACTGTGGCATAGCGTATGCACCACAAAAATATGATCTGCTGATCGTCTCACCACGTAAAAAACCCCCGGGTCACCAACCACCTCCCTACAAGTGGATGGCCATCCTATTGTTCCAACTCAGCAGGTGAGTCTCGGGCATGCTTCTACAAGTGGATCACTCCAACACCAAACCACTGGACAGTATTAAGCCCATCATGGAGCAAATCTCCCACATATTTCAAAAGATCCGCACAAAAACGAAAGGATACGAGATGCGGACGTTATTGGACTCGTTGATGCCTTTGTCATCTCTAAGAGTATTTACGCCCTTCCCTATGCTGTGCTCTCGAATGCTGCAAAGTACAAGATCGAAGCTACCATACGCAAGGCATATAAGCTGGCTTTTGGACACCTGTCGGTCCCTCGATGCAGAAAATCTCACATTTTGGAGTTTATAATACCTTGAAGTAACTCCTCGAAGCTGATCATATCAACCAGTTATTACACCTCAGCGCTACCTCCACCGAAGGACAATTTTAACCCAGCTGCGCGTGCGCTGACCGCTTCAACATCCCCAGGCCGATGCGACCCAATTCTTCCAATTCTTTTTCCATGTTCCCCCCCTCCCGAAAATAATAAGAATAACCTGGGGAACAACACCCGCTCCAGCAACGCTGTGGCAGGTTTGCAGCCAATCAAAAATAAATGAACAGGGGTTATAACCCAAACATACTTTTTGTAGTAAAAGCCAATTTGTAGAATGCAAAATTAAATACACCCCCATATTGGTACACTTTCGGCCAGTTCATAGCGGTTCGGCCAGTTCGTACCCGCACGGCCACGCATGTCCACTGGCCCGTCCACACGCGTACAAAACGTGAGCGTACACCACCCTAAAACCTTAAGACATCTTAAGACATTGCACTAGGACACGAGCGGGTCACCAATCCTGCCGTGCCCATCCGAATGCACGGGAACACCACTGTCTAATCGCGAACGGCACGCACTGTTTGAACACACGGCAGCAGGAGCACAGCACAAAGGAGTAGCGTCCGGAAGAATTACGCAGCGGATGACTGTACAGACACAGTTGACACCATGAAAGTTCCAGAAGCTGTAGAACTTGAGTTCCGTCTTCTTCACATGTCTCTACCTTCAGGCGTCGCCCAAAAGGTCGTAGGGGAAGGCAGATTTCACGTGCAGAGCCAACAGGTATCGGCTACTAGATGCCAAATTCACTGTCGCGAAATGTCCGGCATGCTGTTACCGACAAACTCCACCAGTCCTATTAAAATTTTCACCGCTTCAGCGTTGTGCAGTGCCTGACGCAAATAAGGAGGTTCCAGTGGGAGGCGAACGAGGCGACTTAATCAGGACACAAAGGGAACTGTTTTTGCACAATCCAGGAGATAGTGGCTGATGGAAGGAGCACTGAGTCCGCAGAAGCACGTGTTGTTATGCAGCAGATCCACCCGGTGGAAATAATGGGGAAACCGTCCATGTCCGGTTAGAAGTTGGGCGAGTCTTCGGGGCGGAGGAAAGAATGGCGGTATGGCCAGAACACTTGGTACCCATCGAAACAACTCAGTGTCTGTGTTGTCGGAGCTCCACCTACGTTGCCACTCCAGCCGACCTACCTTCAAGAGCCGTGCTCTTACAATTCGCTTCGAAGTACGCCCCTCCACTTCTGCACCCCTAGTTACCGCACTTGTAGCGACGAGATCGGCGAGCTCGTTGCCCCACACACCGGAGTGGCTGGGAACGTGGAAGAGGGAGACTGGAACGGAAGAAGCCAGTGATTGATAGTTTACTTGAATTTCATGAACAGTTTCCGAGGGGTTGAAAGGATCTCCTAAAGCCAAAAGCAAAGACAGACAGTCAGAATAAATGAAAACGGGACAGGAGGGCTTGTTGTTGTTGAGGTAGAGGAACAAACGGTGTAAGGCAATAGCTTCTGCGCCATAAGAGCTGGTCGGTGGCAAAATTCGAAACCTTTGCGTCACCAAAACCTCATCAGACGAGCTGAGCACAACGAACGCTGCACCGGCAGATGTCGTGGTAAAAGAGCCGTCTGTGTACGCATGTAAACCAGGGCTCAACTTTATCCTCTCAGCTGTACGGCAGTCTATCCTGCGGTGTGGAATCGCCAAGCGTAGAGCGGGATGACAGCAGGTCCAGAGAAGAGGATGTTCCACCTCGCCCGGGAAAATGCGTGTTCCATGCAGCTCAGTGGACTGCCGCCGGTGCAGTCCACCGAAGGACAATTTTAACCCAGCTGCGCGTGCGCTCACCGCTTCAACATCCCCAGGCCGATGCGACCCAGCTTTCTCGTGAGATTCGCCAATAGACTGATGTGGCTGCACTTCCCCGGACCATGCGGCCCACATACCACCAGGATCGCAGGGACGCCAGAGCCAAGGAAATCTTTAAACAGTACGGCCACAACTCCACCACAGTGTACAGAGACGCAGCCTCCTACCACAGAAGTAGAGCCATGACCGCTTTTGTGGCTATAACTCAAGCCCTCCTCACAAGTGCATAAATTCCTACCATTCATGCACTACAGGCAGAAGTGGCCATCGCTCTAGGTGTTGCCCAAACCCCTGCAGATATCATTATTAAAGACTGCCAACAAGCGTGCAGAACTTTCTCGAGTGGTTTCGTCACACAGCCCACCACACAGATTCTACTGCAGCATCCTCCACAACACCGCGTTAGCGTTATTCGCTCTCCAGCCCATATCGACGTGCAGGAAATGAAGCTTCCCACCAACATTGCCGAGATCTGACGCACCGGGCTAGCCAGCAGTTCGGCCAACAGTGGCATGTCTGTACCCTCTTGACCTTCAAAGACAATCCGCAGCACGACCACTTGGAGCGAACAATATATCCCCCTCCACACAAAAACCTCACAAAAAACAAGAACGCCATCTTCGAGGCATCCAAACCAACACCTTTCCACACCCAACTGGAGTCCACAGTCTCGCCCACACCCGGTACTCCTCGCAATGCCACTTCTGCGGGACTCCGGGCACCCTCTACCATAATATTTGGAGCTGTGAAAAGAACCCCAGCCTACCCCCCCTGCCCTTTCCCTCCCCTGAGAACTGGGAGAGAGCACAGTCCAGCCATGACCCTGACGATCAACTTTGCTGGGGAAAAGAGCACAAGAAGCCGGACGGTCTCAAGGGGTGCAGGAATAAGGAATCTTCCCCAAGGCTAACTGCTCCATAGGGACGTTTATTCCGCCTATTCCTCTACACTCTAACAAGCGATAAGCAGTGATAATATTTCCAAGCACTAAAAAACAGACCCTCGCCTGTATTTGTTGACGACTCTTCTGAATTGCCCGTTTATTCTTGTAGAAACACCTCGGTCATCATATTCAAGCAACCTAACGAGGAATGTGAACATTGACTGCGTTGCTAATAATGCCAATCGCATGCTTCCTTATCAGTATTGCAACTTCCTCTCTGGGCATAGCCCACATGAATCGTCTCTAAAAACAAACCTTCGGTCAAAGCTCGAGTACGAATACGTTGCATGGGTCTTTTCTCCATGGGCAATCGCTGTCGCCCCAAAGGGAACTTAGAATCGATAAGCCAATTTTACCCAATACAATCATTCTTGACATTCCAGCCCAGTGGTGGAAAATAATTCTTAAGTGAAAGATACTCATATCGTTTGCTTATCTAATAAAATTAATTTCACGCCATGTTCTTAAACAGTTTTCCCATTCCCTCCGACGTATTGTGTTGCTCTGAACACAGATATAAAGTCCGACAACCCTGTATTGGCATGTATCTTTAATTTTTTAGTCATACACGTAGCTACGACTGTAACCACTTCCCTAGCGGCCGAGATTACGCCGACATCCCGGATTTTGCTAGCTTCAAGATAGCCGTACATAATGGCACCACTTGATACCATGCCGCTTTTCTGTAACTATCAAAACCTGTACCACTCATTAATGCAATGCCTTTGGTACCGAAAGAGTCCTAGAGAAAGAAAGAAATATTAAAAAGCACATGCCTTTTAAAAGTCTGAAAAACTCAACCGCAGCTGTTCGGTAAGCTTGCCCAGCGTACTTCAGCAATTTTCGCTGAGAGAGAGAGAAAAAGACCTTTATTAATAAATCCTGCGAGGGGGCGGGATTCACCCCGCAGGGCTTCACCGCCCCCGCCTACCCTGGGCCTCAAGGGGTACCCAGGCCTTGGCTTCGGCTACTAGGGAGCGCTCCCCCAGCAGGAGGGTCTCCCGTTCGCTTCTGCCGGCCCAGGGCTTCCTCGAGCCGCTGGATCGCGTATAGTTGGTCGCCCTCATCCGTCGAGCGGATGCACTTCTCGATGTCCGGTGGTAGCGGGCCGGGGCCCCGCACACCCCGCACAGGTTCGTCACAGTTCCAAAGTATGTGGGCCAGGGTGGCCAGTTCCACCCCGCACACACAGCACACACCGTCGCCGGGAATGTCCGAGCACATGTGCCGGGCCAGTGCCGGCGTCAACACTGTCCCGACTTGTAGCTGTCTGAAGAGCACGCCCTCGTGCCTCCCCAGCCCCCGATGAGGGCCGGGAAGCTCGCGGCGTCCCTCCTTGTACCACGCCAGTATCTCACTGTAGCCGGCTAGGGGCTCCATGTTGTCTTCCGTCCGCAGGGCTTGGGCACGGGGGGGCGTCGCGCGGTGCACGATTTCTCGCGCGACGGCGTCCGCGCCCTCGTTGCGGTTGGGCGTACCGCCGGGGAGGGCTCCGACGTGGGCCGGGAACCACCTCAGCGTTGTTACGGTCTCCTTTCCTCTCGGGAGGATTCTCGCAGCCGGTCTTCCGACGCGACCGCGGCTGTAGCCTGCCACGGCGGCTCGGGAGTCGCTGAGTATTGTAGTCATCTCTGGGCAGTTTCTTAGCGCCAGCGCTATGGCTGCCTCTTCTGCCTGTTCGCTCGTGGCCGCCCGGACGCTGCCGGCTGCCACCATCTCCCCGTCGGACGCCCTGACCGCCACGATTGCGTAGCGTCCCGGCTTACCGCCGTACGCCGCCGCGTCGACGTAGGCCGCCCGCTGGTCTTCCTTGTGCGCCTCCGCCAGGGCTCTCGCCCTCGCGAGTCTTCTCTCTTCGTTTCGTTCCGGATGCACGTTCCGCGGGAGCGGCGGCACCCTCAGTGATCTTGCTAGCTCTGCGGGCAGGTCCTCGCGATCTTCCCCGGTCGTCGTTGGACTCGCCCCGACGCTCTGCAGTATCATTCTTCCCGTCGCGGTCGTTCCGAGGCGGGCAATCTGCGCCGCCCGTTGGGCCTCCCCGATTTCCTCCAGGGAGTTATGTATGCCCAACTTTTCCAGGGCCGCGTTACTGGTACATTGCAGCAGTCCCAGCGCCGCCTTGTAGGAGCTCCTGATCGCCGCATTGATCTTGTCTCTTTCGTGTCTCCGCCACGCGTGGAAGGCTCCTACGTACGCGACGTGGCTCAGCACAAACGACTGCAGGAGGCGTAGGAGGTTTGCCTCCCGCATGCCGCTGTGCTTCGTGGATACCTGTTTGACGAGACGGGTGGCCACCCCAATCTTCGTCAGGAGCCGTTCCAGGGCCGTGTGATTGTCGCCCCCCAGAGTCTAGGTGCATACCCAAGACTCTGAGGCCCTTAACGTGCGGGACTTCTGTACCGTCTGTTGTTCGAAGCACGATTTTATCGGCCTCCCCTCCGACGGATTTTCTCCAGTATCCGGTCGGTGGCAGGATCAGGAGCTCGGACTTTTGAGGCGAGCAGCGCAGTCCCGTGCCCCGGAGGCAGTCTTCGACCGTGGCGATTGCCTCTTGTAACGAGTCCTCCATGTGCCCGACGGTTCCCCCCGTCGTCCATATCGTGATGTCGTCCGCATATATCGTGTGACGGATCTGCTGCATTTGCGACAGTCTCTCCGCCACGGGGATCATCACTGCGTTGAACAGGAACGGGGAGATTACCGCTCCTTGCGGGGTTCCGACGCTGCCCAGCTTGCGTTCGTCTAGGGTCAGGTGCCCGATCTGCAGGTTAGCCGTCCGGCCCGACAGAAAGGCTCTGATGTAATCGTACGAGCGCTTTCCCAGCCCGAGTTTCTCGATCTGTTGCAGTATCGCCGAGTGCTTCACATTGTCGAAGGCACTCTTTAGATCCAAGCCCAGAACCGCCCTCGCATCGGTCTTGTGGGGGGTCTCGAGCAGATCGTGTTGGAGGAGCAGCATCGCGTCTTGCGTGCTCAGCCGGGCCCGGAAGCCCAGCATGGACGGTGGGTACGCGCCGCTTCTCTCCATGTGCGGTTGCCATCTGTTGTTCAACACGTGCTCCAGTACTTTCCCCACGCACGACGTTAGGGAGATCGGGCGTAAGTTCTCGAGTCCCGGAGCTTTGTTGGGCTTGGGTATAAGTATCGTTTTGGCGTGCTTCCATTGTTTGGGTAGCTCGCCTCTCCGCCAGCACTCGTTATAGTAGCCGGTCAGGGCCGTGATGGCTCCGTCACTCAAGTTTCTCAGGGCTTTGTTGCCGATCCCGTCGGGGCCGGCGGCCGACCTGCAGTTCAGCTCCTGTACCGCTCGGCGTACTTCCCACTCTTCTATGTCGGCGTCGAGCGCGGGGTTGTCGGGTCCGCCGTACTCGGGGTGCCGTGCTTGCTCGCCTTCGGGTAGGTATTGGTCGTTGAGGCGTTTCTTTACCTCATCCTCCCCGTGATTCTTGATGGCCACGTGCAGGATCTGCGCGAGTCTGTGCTGCTGGTAAGACTTACTCGCCGTTTCGTCCCGCAGGCGCCGAAGCAGTTTCCACGTCTTGCCCGCGTGCAGCTGGCCGTCCGCTTCGTTACACACGGCGTGCCACTGCTGCTCGCAAAGCTTCCGGCTGTGGCGCTCGATTTCCCTGCCCAGCTGCGCGATTTTCTTTCGTAGCGCCCTGCTGTGCCTTCTCTGTTTCCACCTGCGCTGCAGAGATTGCCTCGCCTCCATCAGATGCGCGAGTCGGGAGTCCATGTTGGGTATCGACTCGTCGATCTCGATCTCGGTGCTCACACGCTCGACCGCGCTCGCTAGCCCTTCGGTCCACTTTCCTATGTCATCGATGACCGCCGGAGTTTCCTGCCGCCGGAAAGCCTCCCAGTCGGTGATCTTGTGCTTTCGCTTCGGTTCTTCACCCGCGTTGACCCGCAGGGGGATCTCCACTTCTATGATCTGGTGGTCGCTTCCCAGGTTCAACCCCGTGTTTCTCCAGCGGACGTCCCTCGCCTCCGGGAGATGGACGAAGGCGAGGTCCGGCGTGGTGTCCCTGGCCGTAGAGGTGCCGATTCGCGACGGCTGCTGCGGGTCCGAGATCAGCTCGAATTCCGCCGCCTCTGCCTCTTCGAGCAGGTTCCGTCCCTTGGCTGTCGTGCGGGGGTAGCCCAGCTCCTTGTGTGCCGAATTGAAGTCGCCCGCGACCAGCGCCAGCTTGCTTCCGATCTTCTTACGCGTCTTTTGAAAGAGGCTTCGGAACCTCTGGTTTCGGTGTTGTGGGTTACTGTAAGCGTTCACCAGAAAGATGGATTCTTGTTTCCTCCTGCCGATCACCACTTCGGTCGCACACAGCTCCAGCGCCGTGTCGCAGTCCAGGAACTTGTCCAGCTCGACGAGGGTTATGCCCCTGCGAACGAAGGTGCACACCCCCTGAGCTGCTCCCTTGGTGCTGCTCCGGGCGCTGGGTGGCACGGCTTGCACGTTGTAGCCCTGCAACTTCGGAGTTTGTTCCATATGCGTTTCCTGAATCATGATAACGTCCGGTGGCGTTGCCATTGAACGGATGTGTTGTTGCAGTACCGCTTTCCGACACCGGAAACCGTTGGCGTTCCAGTGCCATATCTTCAACTTGGTGTTATTCTTGTCCATGATCGTTGACCATAGATCTCGTTGATCTGCGGTTGCCTTGGCTGAAAGCCCTTAGTTCCTCTCTCAGGAACTGGACAATGAAATCCTTCATTTCCTCGAATCGCGTTTCCATGCGCTCTTCGAATCTCGCAAATTCCTCTTTCATCTCCTGCTCCAGCCTGCCGATGCGGGCCTTGGTTGTGGCGCCCAGCCTATCGACCCGGTTGGACAGCTCCTCTATTCTCTGATCTTGCTTGTTTAGTCGCTTCTCGATCTTGCGGAATCTCGCACCGCAGTTCAGTTCACCTTGCGAGGCCGGTGCGGTAACCGACACCACCGATGCCGTTTCCTCCTCGCCTCCTTCGTTCATGGTCTCCTCTTCTCCATTCTCGGGTGCCACCTCGGAGATTTTCCTCGCCTTCTTCTGGCGGCTCGCGTCCTCCTCTCCTTGGGTCGCGCTCGTCGCAGCCACCGCCGCTGGCGTCAGCGTGGCCGGTCTTGGCGTCGATCCAAGTCGCCATTCCTCCGGCCTCTGCTGCGTGCTGAGTCTTGCGATCAGCTTCTGTTGTTGTTCGATCGTTGCTTGCAGCTGCCTTATCGTGCTCTCCAGCAGCTCCATTCTCGTTTCCGCGGGCGTCTTGCTCGCTTTCCTGGCCAGCGTCGCCGAGCGTTTCCGCCCCTTGGCAACCTCGGACCAGGCCACTTTGTTGTCACGTGATGAGCTGCGCGCGCCTTCGCGCCGCCCCTTCCGGCTTCCCGAGCGCCCGCGACTGGCGGAACGCTCTTCCCTCGAAGAGGAGCGGCCGCGACTCGCGGAACGCCCCCTTTCCTTCTCTTCGGGGAATTGTTTTCGCGTCGGTAGTTCCGGGAATTCGTCTTTCCTGGAGAACCTGACTTTACCCTCGTTCGCCGCCGGCTTCCTCGCCGCCATCTTGCGCTCGTGCTCCTTCTTCCTGACTTGGTAGGGGGTCTTGAATTTGTTGGGGCAGTTTCCCGTGCCCGTGGGATGCGGGCCTCCGCACAGTTTGCATCGGGGTTTGCACTCCTGCTCGTGCTCTGTACCCGGGTTCGCCTTGCCGCACGCAAAGCATACCGCCACGTACGGTCTCGGGCATACGTCTTTCCGGTGCCCCAACTGACCGCACGTTTTACAGACCTCTTTGTGCTGGCGGTAAATCCTGCACTTGATCATTGCACCGCAATACTTCACGTAAGGCGGGACTTTGTCCCCCTTGAACAGTACGATCACCGAGAATGAATTCCCAATTCGGTGCGCTTCGAGCGCCGTGCCGTTGTATATGTTGACGATTTTCGTCCGGATCATCTCCGGCGATTCTCTCAGCGGAATGCCGCCGATCACTCCTTTCACAGTATTTTCGGGTGCCGCGGCGTACGCGAACACTTCGTAGTCCTGATCTCCGATTCGGAGACTGCGGATGGCCGCGTAGCGACTCACCCGATCCCCGCTCGGGGTGCTGATCACGATAATATTCTGAGCCACGTTAGGGCAAATCGTGTCCTCGTGCATCACCTCGGGACCGATTCCCGCCGCATTTGCGATCGCCTGTGCCATTACCGGCATCATCGTTTTGCCCACGATCAGACCCCCGCGAGGTCTAACCACAACGGTGCATTCGCCACGTGGCACGCTCGGCATGCGCGCTGCCCGAGCAAACTGTGCGTTAACTTTCTTAATCACTTGTGCCCGAGTTGGCTGGGTTGCCTTCTTACCGGGCTTGGTCGTCGGCGCTTGCTGCGGAGCGCCGGCGATGGTCGTACGCTTCTTGCCGCGCTGGGTAGCCACCACCCAGCCGGCGACGCTCTCTGAAGTCTCGTCGAACGAGGTTCCGGGGACGGAAATTGCCATCCGGCCCGAGCTGCGGTCCAAAACGGGCTGCGGGTCTTGAGCCGGCGTAGTGTCCATGTCGGGAAGGTCTGTCGACGACATTCCACCCGAGGCCGAGCACGTGCACGTGGCGTTCGGCCACGGCGGGCTCCGGTGCACGCGCAAGTGGCTGCTATGCTCGCTCGTGAGTTCTATACTTTCATGAGAGGCCTCGCTTCAGAATTTTAAGTCGTCGTAAAATTCTTCGTGGTCCACTCACCGACTTGAGTGTAGGCTTGTTAGATGCCGCGTGTAGAGAGGAATCGCGCAGTGCCAAGTAATCCACCGGATGGCGGATTTGACCGAAGATTGGCGAGTGTAAAACGGGAGCCCATGCACAGCGCGTCAACACGGCTCGGCCACCTGGTGGCGAAAACCCATTTTCGCTGAATTAAAAGGGCTTCGATTAATTACAACCGACAAAGCCCGGATGCTGTATTTACCCGCATTGCTCACATATTTCAATTCCAACCCGGTTTCATACATGCAACTAGTCAGCGCATAATTCAGCCACAAATTCAGCCACAAAAATGCCACAAATTCAGCCTGCACGCTACTGACAAAGCCACCCCCTAGTAGCAATATTTTAGCGTTTCCAAAAGAATCACTCACGGCTGCCTTGTTGCGCTTGGCCTCGCCAATAATTTCGTCGACCATGTGTGGGGGCATGCTTCCGTGCTTAGCGAACTCTGCAACCACTTTCTTGGCTGCTGGAAACCGGCCCGTGGCCATCAGCCATCTGGGAGATTCTGCCAAAAAACTAGCAATAGTGTGTTACAACAGCATTCCCGCTGTGTTGAAGCTGAAAACCTGTTATGCATTAGTCGTGAAGGCCGAGACCTGTTGCTTTCAATTATTGTTATCTGCCTCAATATACTTCTGTGTTCAAGCTGAACCTGCCATGCCCCCTGCTCACCCCATCCCCCCATACACAAGTCATTGCAATACAGCATGGAAGCAAGCATGGAGGCAAATGCACGGTATATAGCATGCTATGGAAGCAACGTTGTATCTTCCTCACGCGTCAAAGTAATTGCTAACACAATATATGCCAACACAAGTTGTACTCACAGCCCTGATGACGCTTTATGAACCCCAAGAACCATATGAGGTACGCATCCAGTCGCCTACTTGTTTAGACCACATTAAAAAAACAGAACAATATACGGCGTTTCTTTTAATCGGCTTTTTTCTTTTATACAATAGTTTATATCTATTTTATTTCATTCTAGAAATATGTGCCTATAACTTTTAATTGTTGTTCTTCTCTTCTCACTACAACAACAACTGTAGGCAATTGCAAACATCGCCGCGTTGCTCAGATATATCCAAGTGACAATAGGAGGTTATAGTTGCTTACATGACGTGGCTCACTACAGCCCTCTCTGGTAACACCGGTACTATTTATGTTTTCTTACCAGGAGAGTACCAGCAGCGGTGCTAGCGGCACCGCCGCGTAGAGCTGCGTGCGCCGCCAGTCTTTGGCCAGGTACGCGAGCCACGGCACCAGCACCATGCCGGTCGTCCAGCCGCTGCCCATCATCATCGCTGGCATGTAGCGGTAGCGCGGTGACACAGTCTCCACGACTTGAGGTGCGTGTGAAATAATAAAGAAACACAAACGTAGCATTTTTACGGAAAACGAAGCAATCGTTGAAGCACTAAGGCAAACCGGCAATTCTAGTGTCATTTATGCATCTAGACATCCAACCTTTCAACAGCTTCGTCACTCTGGCTAAGGGGACCTTGTGTGTGTCCTTAACAACGGCCTGCATGTACTCGCATGCAGGCAAAGCAGACTTAAGTGCGGAGAACGTGCGGAGAAAAGAACCATCCGGTGTTAGGTTTCTAAGTCAGTTCAAAGTTTTTACGTTCTTATGTTGATTTCTTTTAGGCGTTCTAAGATTTGTTATGTTAGTTACTCCCTAAATATGTCTTGTCCGCTCAATTGTGCGTTCACCTGAACGCGTGACACAGTTTGCTGAGTAACTAATTGATTATCTGCGCAACCAGAAAGCAGTCATGGGCGCAAGAAATTCTGAAGGTAGCGTGTTGATGTCAGATGCACACAAAGCGCTCATTTACCCTCTCCCAAATTTTCCTGCCTTACTAGCTATTGTCCTTATATCTACGTAGATGTAAACAGAGCAATCAGGGCACTAATATCACTAGGAGTCTTATTTAAATTTCAATCAATATTATCGCAAGTCTTACTGAGTGTGTAGGTGACTGCCGAGTACGCGGAGACCCCGATTGCCGTGAGAAAACGTGAGATGTAGTACATGGTGGGTGTAGTGGAAAAGGCGGCCATGAAACACGCCCCAGCTGAGAGAAACAGTCCACCCAGTATGGTTTTCTTGCGGCCAAACCTGCAAAAATCGAAACGCTGGCGTTTGCGGGGGAATCTAAACACGGGTATTCCTGTGGAGCGCCCACGTTGAAAGAGTCCTGAAGTGCTTACATCAATCAATCAGTCGATCAGCCAGTCAAATAATAAATCAATCAATTTAATTTTGCCACCATACAAGAACACTGTGCTATCCCATACCACGATCCAAAGAGGCATCTCGATAAAGCATTTAGCTCCTACGCTTATTTTGAATAGGCGTAGTCGCGTTACTCCTACTGGTAGTTTTTATTTGCGCCCACAACTTTTAGAACTTTATACCTGCTCAAAAGCGTGGAGGTTGAATGCTGAGGGGGCACATTGCGATGATTCGAAATGTTTTCTTTTGCTTTTTTTAGTAGCCTGCTCCGACTAATTTCTGCAGTCGTACACCCCACTGAACATTACTATTTTAAACACAAACATGCAGCTAGTAATAAAACAGTAGTTTTACCATTTCAGTGAAAAGATGCCGGCTTGCATTAGGAATTCCTGTAATACTGCTTAAATTCGTATAGTAGCCCCACAGCAGTCGTTATCAAAAGTATACGTTGCTTACTTCTACTCATTCGGTAGGACAAACTTCATTTCCTCTAATGTCATGTCTACCATTCGAATAAAAAAGACTACGCTTGTTTCCCAGCCTCAATATTATTGCTGTTTTTAATTGTGAAAATACTGTACCAGTCTGACTTTAGTTTGAAGACTGGCATAGTCTATGGTCGGGAAAAACGCAATTCTTCACATATGCCTACAGACTAATAGCGGATAAAACACATTAGGTAAAAAGTTCTGCCTCAGTTAAGAGTTCTGTAGATATAGGTATCTCCCTTTTTCAGTTTTATGTTATGTATTTAAACTTGTACAGCTTAAATTTGAATTATCCTAACACGGGCCTTGTCGCCTGATAGCACAATCTTTTTGTGCTATTTCACCTTTTCATTCAACTTGGTTATGTGTGCGTGCAGTTTAAAATTCACCAGCTAGTGCATCATAAATGTGATGAAGGCACGAAGGTGCTGGACATGAGCGTGACACGAAATCGTAAACAGCGTCGACGTCTTACCAGTCGGCGATGTGTGACGTAACCACGGCTCCTACGACCATGCCGCCGAGGAAGACACTCTGGACGAAGGAAACCATCCACCTGTGGCCGCATACCATGTCCCACTGTGGGAGGCGGCGAGGGAAATTCATTCAAAAGGTTCGTTAAAGAAAATTCGGGAAAGAGACACTGAAACATATTGGGAGCAAAACTGGCCAAATTCAGCACCCAAAAGGTGTCAAATGGAGCTTCTCTGTACAGAAACACCAGGAAAGTACCTAAATGCGAGACAGGTGGAGACCGACGTAGAAGCCTTGTGTGAACGGAAACATATTTTCAGTTTACTCTTTACAGCAGTGGTCCTGTTCTGCACCGAGCAGCAATAACAGCAACAGCGACGGTTTCTTGGCACGATGGGGCGTTTGAGGCTTTCGCCATAATAACACCAGCCAGTAGTCTTCGATAGCCTTTTTCCTGCACCCTCGTTCCCACCACGGCTTTTATCTTTTATCACCCGTTGGAGAAGCGCCGGCAAGCCCCTTCAATTACTGTCCCGCATACTACCTTTCACAAAAATCAGTGCTCTTCCACTCTGTGAAGAAGGGTGACCTGCAAAGCTTGACGCAGCCCTCGGAGTGCACGAAACAAAACAAGTTTATCGTAATTTGTGATGGAGCATATTTACTAGCCAATTAGCTGAATGAACCTCTGACGGCCGCGGCCGTCAGAGGTTAGATCCGCATCCAAGCTTTGTTCTTGCAGATAAACGGATGGGCGTAAAAACTCCACTGACGATTAATACACTCCCTAATATGAAATTTGTGCACAGCGCGAGCTGCAGTCTTCTCAGTCACAGCGCATATCTGCGGTGGCTCAGGAAGTGTTCGCGTGATCAGCGAACGTACGGCGGCGTGCGCTACTCTGCTGCTACCTCGCAGTGCGCCGCCGCCACCGGTCGGCATGTTACAAATCGTGTTTGAACTTCCCGCGCAAATATCACGTGGTTCGTATTAGCCGCGCACAAGGAAGCAGCGAGCATGTTGTTCCATATCGTGTTTGAACCTACCTCGCAAACGTCACGTGGTTTGGATTAGCGGAGAAGGGAACAGCGTGTGGTGAAATTGTCAGGGGGAGGGCGGTCGTTGGTGGAGACATAAAACATGAATGAGGGAAATGCAGTAAGAGAGATGACGCCGTAGCCGCACGTGTCGTACTCCACTTCACCCTTCGCTATACGCTCCTCTCCATTTTCTGTTTTTCGTCCGCGTTCGCACACTCGGTTACGCGGATATAAGCAGACGCCACTCCCCCGAAGCCCAGTTAATGGCTTCCAAAGGGCTGCCCCCTAAAACGAGTGAAACCTGCCGCCCCTGTTTCCACTCAAATTCACTCCGCCAAGCAGCTGCGAATTCTTCCCAGTAGAAGAGAAAGTTCCCCAGTTGGAACTCGGGCTTGAGCCCATATTGAACAGGAGTGCGAAGCTGGGCGAGTCGGTAAGGATCCATGATTAAAACAGCGCAAGAGACCGGACGAGAAAAGCTGACAAGGACGAGCGCTGACTGTCGACAAAATTTTATTGAAAGAAAGAACGAAATATATATGAAAAAGCAAGACCACAAGAAAAACAAGAAAGGCAAACAAAGGTTACAATAATATCATTAAACAGAGGGGTCACAAAGGTTACAATAACATTATTAAACAGAGGGGTCACCCTCCGTAGCCACGCGCCCACATAACTTAACTCTTTTGCGTGCAGCGAGATTGACGGCATGCATGCTTACACATGAGTTCTGCATTTAATAGATAGTAAACGCCTCCGAAAATTCACGTGCGCGTTGGTCCGGGTATCTGGTCACAATCGAGGCGTGGTCAAGCTTAGGCGAGTAGCCATGTTTTCCGCAATGTGTAGCGAGGTTGCTCCCCTGGAACGTCTTGAGCGAATTAGCATGCTCACGTAGACGATCGTTGACGCATCACCCCGTCTGTCCTACGTAGGACTTCCCGCAAGACAGTGGAACATTGTACACCACAGAGAGACTGCATTCCGTGTAGGGGCATTTATGCTTGATGTTGCAGCGTCCGAAGCTACGGTCATCATTGTTGACCTTTTTGTAGTTTGGAAAGCTTATTGGGGGCCGAAAAAACCACTCTGGCGCCAGCCTTCCTTCCCCTTTTCATAAGCTTGTGTGATACCCGGTGCAAGTATGGGATAACGGTGACTCTTTCTTTTCCTTTGTTACGCATTTTCTCAGGCCTTCCTTCCCGGATTTCCTGCTGAAAGACTCCTGCAAGACTTTTGACCAACTTATCGGGGAAGCCCACCTCTTCGAGTCGCGAGTCTTGTGCTTTGAAGCTCTCTGATACAAGCTGGTGGCAACTTCGGTGTAGGGCATTCCGCAAGGCGCTTGGGCGATTCCTCGCTTAACCACTTTTGAGTGAGCCAATGAAAATGGCAGCAGGTTTTCCTGAGAACGGGGGACGTGATGCGCGTGAAAGTGCAGCATCAAATCCAACAATCGAAGTTCGGAGTTCATCGGTATTTCTCTTGTTAAAACCAAGCCACACAAGGTCAGCTCGGAAATGCCGCAGATGTCAACATCTTGCACCGAAGTCACACCATCTTGGCGCCCGTAAAGGATCAAAAAATTGTCTGCGTACCTAAAAACCTAAATAACCCATAAAACCACTGCGCAACTCTCCAAAGGGGCATCGGTGGAGGCGAGGGGGAAAATAGTTGTGAAAGAGGTGTCAGCGGTGGCGAGGAGGAGCCCCGGAGAGGCCGAGTAAATCGATGATACCGGAATGTAAACTTGGGGGGTTAAAGACAGTATATGCAAAGACATATACTGCTTTGCAGTAAAAACACTTTAAACTTTAGGCACCCTGGTGGTAGTGGACTACGAATATTTTAAAACTGTAAATACATTTCACTCCAGGAAGCCCTTAGGGACACAAACAGCGTTCCCTCACCGGAGAAGGATCTGGTAACCCTGCTGTAGTAGCTCCATGCCCACACCTCTTATGACTGACCAACCCAAATCTCGGCCCTCAGTTCCCAGCTGCTGTAGAGCACCTGTCCAGGGTGGCAACTAATCAGGTCAGCTGATCAGAGGAGCTGATCTGTGACTGCGACTCAGAATTTCGCTTGATTTTCGCTCGACGGTGGTGTGCGCATGGATGGACGCGGATGGACCTGGGAGGTCCTAAGGTATTCCGCACCGTTACAGGCGAGGGAGTAAGCCGTTTGACTCTCGGGTACTAACTCACGGTCGCAGCCCAATCGGTAAGACGACTGACACTAACTCTGTCTGGTCTACCAGACATAGGCTCAAATCCTGCCGGTGTCAGTGTGATTTTTTCCGATTGTAAATTCTATGCGCACGGACGCGGACGGACATTGTCCAGTCCTAAGGTACTCCGCACCTAATAGAACGGTATTCAATCAATGCATCGTACTGGTGATGACATATGGAGCGGAAACTTGGCGCCTTACTAAACAATTCGAAAGCAAATCTAAATCCGCTCAACTTGCCATAGACCGAATAATGATAGGGGTAATGCTTAGGGACAGGAAACTAGCAACCTGGATTAAGGAGCAAACTCCAGTAAAAGACATCATTGTTCAAATTAAAAAAATTCCCTCGCACTTCCCCGAAGGGGAGAGTGTGTAAGTGCGAATGCACGGTTGTTGATTGCGCGATTACGGTGGATATCGTGATCTTGGAGTGGAGAGGAGGCGCCCAACACCCGCAGTCACTGAGCGGAGAGAGGAGGAGGAGAGTAGCGCGCGCCCATCTCCCCCCGTTGCTAGGGAAGACGAGGAGGAAGACCAGGAGCGCGCGCACCCGCAGCTGTTGGTATGCGGGCGACGGCGGCGGACGATTCAGGCTCGCTTAAGAAGTGCATTCGCACTTAAAAAAAAAGAAACACACTTGGGCTGACCATGTAGTACGATGAACTGACAGCAGATGGACCAAGAAAGCAACGGAATGGACGCCGAGAGATGGGACTAGAAGAATGAGAAGGCCATTAACTTGATGGAGAGAACAAATAAGAAAACACAGGGCAAATGGGCTTGACCAGCGCAGAACAGAAGCGGGCGGAGGTAAATGGGAGAGGCTTTCATCCTGCAGTGGACCTAAATAGGCTGCTGCTCATGATAATGAAATACATTTCCTCATTGAGTCATATTCAATCTTAGTAATTTTAATATCAGCGCCTGAGATACCCATTTCCGAAGCAGGCCTGATATGTAAAAAAATATTTGAATTTACTATTTCATTAACAGCCTCAGTTATAAATTCGCCTGTCTATTACAATAGCCTGCATTAAACAGCTATATCGAGTGCCAACTGACGTAGTCTACGAATGCTCAAGCTAAATTCGTTCTCTTGCCTCTGACGACCAACGCACACGTCACTCACCTCCTCGTTGACTGTCTTGCCGTACACGCTCCGATCGTAGACCCAGGATGTGCATAGTTCAAGATCCCCACTGGCGTCCTCGGCTGCACCTCGGGCACCATTCCAACGGTAGCACACTGCAGTGTCATTGTGGTCAATAATGGCGGTGGTATTCGTCCAAGCGTTAATGGCTCTTCCCGCAGTTGTGTTGGCTGCCACCTCCACATCATCGGTGCAGTGGAACCCGATGTTCGACGGAGCCATGAACACTGGCATCATCATGTTCCATGTCGCGGGCAAGCCACGGGTAAAGGCGAACACGAAAAGGATTAAGTGGCTGCGACACAGCTTGTCTAGCACAACATCCACCGTAGCCGGAGCCATCTCCTAGCAGCTAGCTGTGAAAGAAAGAAATGCCAAGAAGAACATGCCATGGTCATAAATTATGTAAAATTATGGCAATAAATTATGTGGAACGATCCAGCAACCCTGATTCTCACTGCTCCTCGCAAATAATTTTGGGAAGTACGGGGAAGGCGCACTACGATGAGTCAAATACTTCCATGCATTAAAAAAGGAAACGTCAGACTGAAACAAACTTAGACGTGAACCTGTTTTTCAACCTGAAGTAAATTTTGATGACCTTTAGTCAGGATGTTTTCTTTCTTTTGTTATTTTTCACCACCCCAAACCGGGAAATAAACCTTGGTCGCACATTAAGCAACTAGGGGTATTCAGAATTTAGGTATAGATAATGACTTCTTTCGAAGCAAACAACCCCTGGATCTTGATGAGACCATTATAGAGATGGAATGGCATACTCCACTGTACCCGGATATCCTCATTGCTGCAGCCTCCAATTTAGAAGGAGCACGGCGCAAGTGTTTTTTTTTTTTTCTAGACTGATGTTCCACCGCCTCCTATCCACTGCCCTCGCAATACGAATAGCCTTGCGTTTATCAGGTGTAGCTTTTTCCGAATGGCGAAGCTTTGCTACACAATCACCCCGCCATAGAGCGGCCCTTTGAGGAAGTGCCTCGGCATCCCAACCTTCACCGCCGTCCCCTGTCCTGCCGCAGCCACCTCGACATGGCCACGTGGCATGGCTTCATCACGACATGTGGGGTAAGACGCGATTCGAGAGATGCATTACTCATTTTCCCACTGCATATGCCACCTTATGATTCCCTCCGCCGACCGCACGTCGACCTCCTCTCCATCCCGACCTGCTCTCTGTACCGGTGGCTTTTTTCTGGTGACAACGGGCATCTACTTATCGTCGGAGGCCGCATTCAGATCCGTGCAACGAATTTCGTTTCAAGATAATGCAGTCTTTCCACGCAAATAACCTAAGTGGTACCCTTTGCGAGAAAAATCGGACACCTATAGGTGGTGAAGTCAATAAATCACTTTTAAGGATGATATTCTTTCTCAGACGACCTGAACGCAAAAATTGGGATCTGTATATTTGTCTGTCTGCTTTGCATGTACCATGGCTCCACGAGAGGGAGTTTTTTTTTTTGGTTTCAGACCTTCGTAGTTGTCAACGGCTCAGCCATTCCTTTGATTGTTTCGAAGTTTCCGGCAAAACACTATCTGACTGAGGCATTCCTGAAGGCCGCTAACGTCTAAACTTGGGACATGCTTGAGGCAGCTTTGCGAAAGTTTAACAACCTTGACGGTGAAGCTGAAATAGAGCAGAAGTTGTACGGTGTGCGCCAAAATTTGTGAGAGTCATGGACAAACTTCAGTCTCCTGAAGTTGGGGCTCATCGAGTGCAGCTCCCCGACGTAGAAGCCGCTAAAGGCACGATCAGGACTAGCAACGAATAAACTACAAGCCAACAACCATTTCTTCGGCGTGGCTTTTTGGTCTTTGGATTTGCTGTTCGGTTCACTACTGCGCTTCGACCAAGTTTTATCAACAACAGGGAAAGCATCAGCACTTACCGTAGCTCTCGAGTCGCCAAGTTCAGAGATACAGCTGCCAACAAGTAAAATTCAAAGTTTCTCGTTTCGGGACACAACCGCTCATAAGGTCCAAAAGCAGCACACCTCCACAATCTCCTCCTCAAACGCTGAGAAATTTTGCTACGATGTCACAGCCAAGCTACGCACAGCTTTCAGCGGTAATATCCTCAGCAAACACAGGTACATCGTTTTTGTCTCCTCTGCCGGGAATCTGACATTTTGTCACGTGCTGTGCACAGCCGCTGACAAGCAGTTTTTGAATAGCAAAAGAGTTTAACCAGTGCCTTCCAGAGAAACGAAGATGGATGCCTCGGACGTCCATGGGAAGTTATCGTTAGTCAAGCGTTTCGCTTTCCCACGGAAGTGGTTACGGTAAGACAGCGAGGCTAAATTAAGCCGGGGCCAAAAAAAAATATGCAGTTTTTTAAGGACAGTTGCTGCGATTCTATCGGTTCCAGAGCCTTTCCAAAGTCTAGTAGTCGTACGGTAACGGCCTCTTCGTAATCGTTGTGCCTGAAAAGGCAAATGTTGACTGATTCCATGGGGGTAGGTGAACGCGTTCATTACTTGCATGTTGTCTAGGAAGTTCGTGCTGACTGCGCACTAGTAGTAGTTATAATTTCTTACTTAGGGTGTGGATATCTGTTGAGCAACTGTGAATGGGTAGGACTGGCTAAGAAAAAAAGGCAAATAATAAACTTTGTGGTGGGCCGAAGGCGCTGAAATGTTACCTACTCTACAGCAAAACTGCCTTTCGGTCTTTGCATGATGACCACTGCTTTATTTTTGTGTTTATTACACAGAGAAGAGTACGGAGCACTTCGATGTTTTGTTTCTTTTTATGATTTCTAATGATCTCAAATTCTGATCACTTATTCTACAATCTCCATCGCCCAGGGGACTATCGAATGTGCATAATATTTCTTTACCGTGCTTTCATGGCTCCCCAAGTGTATGGTTTAATGATTTCAGTCAGCTCACGGCAATACTCATTTGCTATTGAAAGCATCATTGAGGCTTTAGGAAAAATTAGTTCTACATATAGCGACACACAAAGTGTGATCATTTACGCGTAGCACTTGCTTCTGTTATTGGGGTCTGCGCTGAAATACAATTGCAAAAACCGTACAAATCATGGAAGTCTGTACATTCTTGATTACAACTGCCAAGAGGGTCAATGTTTGTGTCCCGTCGTGTAACACCTCATTTAGTGTTTCCGTGTGCTCAGCACAGTTTTGAAGTGTGCGGAGAAAAATCCGCATTCAGTCAGGGACGCCTCTGGGAACGACCCTTAAGACTGCCGTCAAACTAAAGAAACAGTAATTCAGAGTCAAGAAATAGCGAGGCATTCAGCCTATGACGTCGCTCAAAAGTTAGAGAGCTCTTATATATAAACCGACGCCACCTCCTCGCCTATTGGGCATCCTGGGTAAAAATACAAATGCGTATTTTTGCCAATTTGTACAAGCCAGGTTTCTGTTACAACAACAATATCGTACGAAAAACAGTGCCGTGCAAGCAGTCTGAAAACACTTAGCATTACTTTGTGTATATTAGAGTGCAATATTCATTTAGGCTGGCTTAGTCCGCCAATGTCGTTAACAGCGCTGATGTGTATTGTAAATAAAAGAGAAAATGATAAAAAGAGAGAGATAGACAGCGAAAAGGATGAGGTGGGGCAGTGTAAATGAGCCGACGAAAGGTTTATGCTACATGACCTGGACCGGCTCAAGTGCTTATCCAAATCGCTTTTGAGTGTTCAGCTTCCACCATAACAATGCCGCCTCTGGTAACACGCATTTGTGGCACTTCTTTGCCGCAACAGCTTTGACAAGTAGTTACTGTGCTCAGGACAAAAGGGCTCGTTAGCGTAAATCGGCATCGTTCCAAGCAGTGAGGCTCTTTGAAGAAGGAAGCAGTTTGTAAACGGCGGAGCATTAGGGGAACATAACAATAATGTTATGCTTTTGCCTTTTGTTGGGACACAGTGCGACACACAAGTCTTGTTTCAGTTTTTTGTCGGCAGCCGGAAAATATTGGTTTCTGGTTTTACAGTGGTTTTGGGCGCACCTATCACCTATTAGCGATATAGATTAGCCCGCTGGCGGTACTGCTGCAGTTCTCCAAGTTCCGGCCTGACTAACAACTCTTTTTTGCAAGACACACTTTTCATTCATAAGAAGACTTTTAACTCCTGTAAAATTTTGCGCCGTTTCATCGAGGTATTTCTTGGAAGAATCGAAGCAGTCACCCATAGGTCTGACAGGTTTCATTAGGGTTGCATGTTTCCGGGTAATGCTAGTGCCCATTTCCTACATTTTGCTGCTAACAAGTGAGCTTCCAAGCTTTTTACCGTGGAAAATACTTGTCGAGAACATTTTCAGGGGTCCCTTTCTCCCCAGCGTCGCTACCCGTTGACTCATGGGACATTGCACGGGTCCATCGAGGCACATGTTATGTAAATAAAGGACGGAAAAAAACTTGCAATTTGCACACCTTCTGTGAGCGGGATTCCGGTCTCGTGTGCGTGAATCGTCCCCTAGTAGTGGGGCATACCTCTCGTACGAAGTGTCAATATGGACGCTGCCAACAAGCCCTTCGTCAGCGACCGTCAACGGGTCAAGTCCGGCGCAGTGGTGTCCATCTCCCGATAACGATGTAGTGACAGCCCGGAGACGGCCAATCCAGGCAGGTGCTCGTTGAACGTCATTCAGCTGGAGACAGTAGTGTCAGTCTGGATTGCTGAAACGCACATGCGCAGTAAGTGAGCTGGTGGTCATGCCATGCCTGAACCTTCGTGGTGACCAGCTTCAAGAAGAGGTTCTTGTTCATTTTAAACACTGAAACTATTGAAATACTAAAGGAGGGACAGCGACGCCGAGCTTGTCAAGGAGTATACACGAGTCAGGAAAGAGGCGGCAGCAGTGGAGAAGAGTATGAAGTGAGGCTGTAACCATACTTCATCCGTAGATGACCATGCGTCATTGTGCAACATTGAATCTGAGAAAGCCAGCTTAGGAGACAAAGTTTACACCGATATCCTTAAGGTCGCCTTCATCTCTAACCACAGATTCGTTTCAGGGAAGGCCTTTCCTCAGGGGCATTATTAACCGCTTTACATCAAAATAAGGAGGCCCTAGGAGCCTTTTTTAAATGCAGAGCATTTCAGTAACTCACGATGTCACCCGCGTTGACGTCCGTAGTCGTAGTCCGCACCCCTCCCCCTACACTATATAAACAAAATACCATCTGGCGCCTGGTTTCGATCCCTCGACCCTGCGGGCGGAACGCAATGTACATGGTGCTCTACCCACTGCGCCGCAAAGCCGACACAGAATGAAAGGCTACGAACGCGCCTTATATCCTTGACTCATTCAAACTACGTCAAGAAGCTGCTGATACAACGCATTCACTACCACCAACTCCCCAAACACTAAACGTTAACGCAATACACCCACCCCGTATGCGACGCATTTACTCGAGTCCCCCTCGCGGGGAGATGGGCCCAATTTTTTATTACATGCGACTGCATCTCATTCACTCGCCTTGTCCCTCCATACGGCGTTGTTGTTGTCCGTCCACACCCCTCCCCCATTCTCCTCGCCGCGCGAGCTGCGCTCTCCGCCGCTCACCCTCCCTCCTCTCCGATAGCGAACACTCTCTCGCGAGAGGCATTGGATTGGATTCGATTGGCTTGGCTTGGCTTGGCTTGGCTTGGCTTGGCTTGGCTTGGCTTGGATTGGATTGGATTGGATTGGATTGGATAGGATTAAAGTGGATTGTGTTGAATTGTGTTGCGTCATAGCCGCGGTCGTTCCAGCACCGGCGTTTCGATTTCCATCGATGCGTTGAATGGAGCCTAACAATTCTGCAACCGCCCGCGCAACCGTAACAAGCACCGATCACTGTGATAACAGGAATGCTACCACTGAAGACAAGGCTGCGAAGCGGCGTGAACGTGATGCTGAACGCAAACGATTGAAGCGAGCAGCCGATTCCGTATTTCGTAAACGTGATACCGAACGCAAACGGTTGAAGCGAGCTCGTTGAAACGGGGCACGTGCATAGAGTTGATCTTCGCTGCAAATTGCACGGTGGTCCCGTTACTTCACCATCCACTACCCGTACACTTCAGCGACCACTAGGCCGTCATCGTTAACGTTACGCCGCGTGTTAAATAAAGAATACATCATACGCGTTCCTCACACGTTTCACGCAATTAGAGAATCAACCCAACGGAAACACCAAGTGAACCCCCAAGATGCGTCGCATCTCCACAGGGTTCCCCTCGCGGGAAGGTGGGGTAATTTTTTGTATTATTTTTATTCGTAGACAAAAAATTGTCGGTCTACGCTCAGTCTGTCGGCGGAGACGATCTGTTGGATCGTAGCCACGGACACTCTCACTGTGAAAGGACTTGCCGCGTCAATTGTTATACGCGCCTCTCTAAAGTCTTTTTTGTGCACAAGAACTAGGTCCAGCCCACCTTGGCCACGCGAACTATTCCTGACTTAGGCCTAAGTCAGATACGTGTCCTAGCTGAGTTTTTTTTTTTTTTTTCGCTCGGCACCACGATGCAGACGGTTTTGCACGTGCCAGCTGTCCTGACTCATGCTAGCTTGCTAGCTGCAGGTGTATTCCAAAGGCCATACTGCACCCGTCCCAAGAATGCAGTTGGCGCCGTACACGTCCACACTGGGTCAAAAGGCGCGGACTGCACGCGGCAGTGAAGTCCGTTGACGAGACTGGCGACGCAGCTCTGGGGAGGCGCACGGCTAAGCCAACGCGCGCAGGTGAAGTGCCGGCACAGAATAGCCGATTCGTAACAGTTCCCGCTTCGGCTATCCTTGCAACAATATCCTTGCTGTTGTTTCGCTTCTCGCGTGTTTGCAAGCAAAGAAAGACGATGTTGCCTGGTAGACACTTGGCGTTTCCGTTTTGAAAGCACGCCAGTCCACGAGCGAGAATTCTGTGCGACGCTTTTTGATAACGACAGAGCGGTCAGCAATGATTAGTGTTTATCTTGCGCTGTGCAAGCCGCCGTCACAGAAAGCGCAGTACACTTAGCTTCCCGAAACATCTTAAGGTGAAAGGAAAAAAATGAAGAAACATTGTCGCTCTTTTTGACAGGCATCCAAAATAAGGGTAGGCCGTACACTCACGTGCCTTGAGCCAAGAATGCATGCAGGCTCCTTTGTTATTCGAAGTCCCGGCGGTGCAGCTTTTCTTGCTGGTCGTGCATTCTGTTGTTACCTTTTTTTTTCACTGTACAGCTCTCATCACTCGAAATATTTTAAAACGGAATACCCCCAGCGGCTGCTTCCAACGATTTTTCTTAAGGCACGTCATCATTGGAAAGCTTATAGCAACACGTGGACAGAATGAAAAAGGAAGGTTTTTCTGTTTTGCCATATTAGTAGAACTACAAAATGTCGGCAAGATCGATTAAGAACAAGCCTTCTTCAATGTTCAATGTGTAACCACACCAAGAAAATGTATCTCAACCTCTGTGTGATCCTCTTATACTTCAACAAGATAAAAATTTGGGCTGCTTGGTGCATTAAAAGGCAGCCAAACAGCGCAAAGGACGGTAAAAGGAAGAACAACAGGACGAAGCGGTGACTAACAACCAAATGCTTTATTTCCGTGAATGGTTTATAAAGGCATGAAGAAAGGGTGGGAAGGGGGTTGTAACACAAACAAACAAAAGCTTGAATAGTTTACAAGGCGAGGGAATCGGACAGATATCTTATTTCTTTTGATAGTAGGACCAATGACGGAGCGCTCACACCCCTGTCACCGCGTCCATAAATGGGGTGCGCCTCGCAAAACTCATGAGTACGTTTATGTTTTGATTATTTGACACTCCTTGAACAAAGGTTTGCATCCACGTTTTTTTTTTTTTTTTTTTTTTTTTTACTGTGAGCAGACAGATGACTGTTAGGAATGCCTTTTAGCGTGTTCGCCTGTTTCCGCAGGCAATCGTAAATACATCGCCCTGTTTGTCCTACATAACATCGTTTACAGGAAAAATGGACTTCATAGACAGCATTTATACAGCACTCAAATTTATTTGCGTGTTTCTTGGTACATGAAAGCTTTTCATTGCCTTCTTCGTTAACCCGGTTACAAATACCAGGTGAATGTACGGTATTGTAGTTGAGCTACGGTTGTTGAGCTTCAGTTGTTGTAGTTGAGCTACGGTTGAGTGACCTACATTATACGATAGCCAGAAAACGTCGCGTGATCGCTGCTGCCGCCAGGCCCCAGTGGTTCATGTCCACCTGACGCCCTGCAACCTTCGTTCTGGTTAATTTGCCCGTAGAGTATCGTCCGCCACCGTAATAATTGCCGCAACGAAAATTCAGCTTAAAGTACCAGCTATATTATTAATGCATCCGATTCCGCATTCCCCTTCATTTTCTGAAGTATTTAGTCTGTGCTTGTAATTGTATTCTGCGTTTAGGGGTGGCAGCCAGCTCCACTCCGATAACCAGAGGAGAAGTGCTTTCGCATCCGTGTTTTACTTGCATTCGATATTCCATACACGTACCGATCGCATGTGTTCACTAATGAAAAAAATTATGCAACCGGTGCGCTTTGGGCTGCAGCTAATCTGGCTTTTTTTTTTTTTTTGTTAGTCACACAGGAAAAAAACGGGAACGGTGAAGCACGTCCATACATTATTGTGTACGAAGCACGCCCATACATCGTGTAATTCTACGGAGCGACCAAAGACCATTGAGACACTGTCCTGGTCAGAGGGTATAAAGTACGCTTCTCCCAACTCGAGGTGGTCCTTACTTTGGCGGTCTGGAGATCTTTTCGAACTTCCTTTTTATAGTTGAAGATGCCTTGTGTTATGAAATCTGCGCGTTTCATACAATCAGACCATAGCACAGATTTCAGATTATGCGGTTTAACGCTCCAAAGCTACACCTCCGCAATGAGGCATGCCGTAGTGGAGTTCTCC